>NC_043021.1:28321954-28342427 GCF_006345805.1 Octopus sinensis
AACCACGAATCAGGGCAAGGAACGACGGAAAGGCGGTAGGTGATAACCGATGCGATAAACACATTGGCCACCTCCGCCCTCCCTTTCAGGGATAGCCACCGCCAAGACCAGGTCTTGGCTACTGCAGCCACCTTGCTCGTTACCTCGCCCCAATTCTTCTCTATTTGGAGGTCTGGACCGAACCAGACCCCTAGCAGTTTAATCGGACCCTCCGTCCAACGTCCCACGACGCTGTCAGGAGGCATCGACTTGCCACTCCAGGTGCCGAGTTGCAAGCCGACTGACTTTTCGCGATTAACTTTTGCTCCTGTCACCGTCTCGTAAACCTCTATGGCCTTGCCTACTTTACATAGGTGGTCCATTTCGGTTACGATGATGGTGATGTCATCCGCGTACGCTGACACTGATTTTCCATTACCTGGCTGTCTCGGGATGCCGCTCAGTTTTCGCAGTAATGGCTCAAGAGCCATCACGTACAAAAGCGGGGAGAGCGGACACCCTTGCCGAACCGAGCGTTTGATTTTGAACGGCTTCGACAAGAAGCCGTTCACCCGAACTACCGATTCGATGTTATCATAAATTTGGATAATCCACCTGAGGAAGCCAAGGCTCAGCCCGAACTGTGCCAGGGCAGACACCAGGTAACGATGGTCGACCCTATCAAAAGCTTTAGATTGGTCTAAATGGACCAGTGTCCCACCCTTTCCAGAATCACTATTAAACCCCTCTATAGTGTACCGCATTAGATGGAGATTATCCTGAATGGATCTGCCCGGAACGGCACATGTCTGTGCCTCTCCGATCAGACCATCCGCGACACGCGCCAATCTTTTCGATAACACTTTGGCCAAAATCTTCAACTCTGTGTTTAGCAGAGTGATGGGCCTGAAATTATCAATGCACCCCTTGCTCGGGTCCTTTCTGACGAGAGTCACTACTCCCCGGCGCACAGATCTGGGTATAAGCCCGTTCTGCTGCCAGTTCGCATAGACCTCCGCCAGTAGGTGCCCGAACAAGTCTGGCATACTCTTATATAACTCATAGGGTAGACCATCCAAACCCGGCGCCTTGCCCGCGCCGCAGTCCGCCATTGCCTCAACCACCTCCTCAGGCGTGATTGGCCCTTCACAGCCCTCCGCATCTCGCCCCGATAAGCGCGGCAGCCCGTCGAGTAGGTCCGTAAAGGCCCTCCTCCTATCCAGTCCGCCGCACTCACCGAAAAGCTGAGCGAAGTGCTCCTGAAAGGCCTCACACATCTCCTCGGGTTCGTTTATCAACTCACCTTGTTGGTTCGTCAAAGATCGAATCGTGGCATCGTTACCATGCCGAGCTTCCACCACTCGGGCCCATCTCACGGCGTTGATTCCTTCACATCCCATATGGCGGATTCTAGCCCTGACAATGCAGCCCATGTGTTTGGCCTCGAGGTGCTGGTTTAACACCAGTCTCTTGGACGCCACCTGAGCCGCAGAGCCAGTTTTCATGGCTTCTCTAATTCCTTAACTAGAGTAGTTTCCCTTCTAGCCTCTCTAGCCACTACTCCTATGCTATATCTAATAGACTCAAACTTGATGGCTCGTTTGAGGGCGTACCACCATTTGTTATTAATGATGGTACCAGATAGTGCCCGCTGAATTATATTCCTAATCCGGTCTTTGTACTCCTTAATCGCCCAAAGGGACGTATTAAGTTTCCAGTAACCGGATCCTCTATTTTTAACCTTATCTATGTCAAGCTTACAAGTGACCATTTTATGATCACTGTAGCTGATCGGGTAAAACTGTGGACACTTAGCTATTTTACTGTCTACTTTTCTAATTAGTATTCTATCTAAATATGACCTGGAAGATCCGTCGCTGTTTGACCATGTCCACAATGGAGCGTTCGGAAATTCCAGCCTATAAGGATCTGCTAGCTCAAAGCGGCTTAGCAGTTCCATGAAGCCACTGTTGCCTTTTCTATCTGGACACGAGCCAACATAATCTACATCCGCTTTGCAAATTGTGTTAAAGTCTCCTAGCACCACTAATGAATGCGAAGTACCAAGAAAGTTTTCTAGTTCACGAAAATAATCACTTTGCCCTGTATGGTTGGGTGCGTAAATTGCAACCAGTCTGATAACTTTACCGTTACTGAACGTCAAATCCATGACGACCAGCCTACCTTCTGGATCTGCAAAAATTAACTTTTTCTCAGAAACCCGGTTTCTTTTTAATAGGACCAACACCCCACTCCCGCCTGTAGGACTGCCAGGAGAGAAAAAACTCTCGTAGCCGTCAAACAGCGGGAGTAGACCTCTTGTCCCCTCTAACCGGGTTTCTGTAGCAACAATAACATCTAAATTACGCGACCTGATATCATGCAGGAAGCGACCTTGCTTCCAGTCTGCTCCCAGGCCGCGCACATTCAAACAACCAACATAAATGTAATCCATTACTTACCTTATATCAGTGGTTCGGTTTTCTCTTGTTCTTCTAACTCTTTTTCTGGGCCTCGTGGGGGAGTCTGACGTAGGCCCTCGAATATATGTGGAGATGTCACATCCAATCTAAGTGGGCCTACGTCATGGAAGAATTCTGACTTTATCCGCCCGTAATCCTTCCGGCCTATTCTGTAAATTACAAAGTCGTTTTTTTTCACTACTTTCTCCACTTTGGCCATGGCTGCCAACACGTTTCCGAGTCTGCTATTTGCTGCCTTTACGGCCATATATGAGTTCATTGACTCTTTTTTCTTTTTTAAGATTACTCTGGGAGGGGTGGTTTCTGTTTTTCTTTTTTTCCTTCCGGTAATTTTTTCCCACCCCTCCTCATTTATCTTTTCCTCGCTCTTTTTTTCCTCCGCCGCTGGTTCTGCTGTCACCGTCACCTCCACACCTTCAGTCTTCCCTTCTGGGCCGTCCGACGCTGCTTCTGGTGACACATTATCTTCTTTTTCTTTTGGCTTAGGTGCTTCCTGCGGTTTGGGTTGGGGTTGGCATTCCGCCCTTACATGACCCTTCTTGCCGCAGCCGAAGCACCTCGGCTTCCTGCCCTCCACGAACACTGTTATTTTCTCGTCTTCACTAATCTTTACCGTTTCTGGAATTTCTTCCAGTGTTTGCACCTCCGCCTGAATGGCTATCACTATTTTTTGGCCTTTCCAAAAATCCCCTTCCTCCACTGTGGCCTGGAGGATGTTTATTTTTTCCTCCAGACCTACCATCACTGCTGCCACCAGACATTCAGCATCTGCCTCTGGCGGAATGTTGTTCATCGAAATTTTCGACGTCCTTTTTCCTTTATACAATGGTAGTAAGACAATGTTTTCCGCTTTGATTGGCTCCATCGATAGTTTCTTCGCTATCTCCTCCGTAGTAAAACGCACCTCCACTGTGCCGTATCTTTTTCCTCTGTTTATATACGTTATTTTATCCATAAAAGGTTTTAGACAAGACTCTATTTTTTTTTCTTCGATTTTTTTGATCATTTTTTTCGTTGTGTCGTAAGTTTTATATATTATTCTTTTTTTTTCTATATCGTCATGTATTTGTATGTTTGTGGCCACAGTCACTTCTGTGCCTTCTTTTTTTACGCAGTCTGCAAATTTTTTAAAATTGTCTATATTTATTTTTTTGATCTTTTTCCCAGCCACTTCAGCGAATTTTTTTGCTGGAGTTGATGCTGGTACTGGTTTTTCCATTTTCTTGGGCGACGCCGCCTCTTTTTTTCTTGGCGACAGCGCCTCTTTTTTTCTTGGCGACAACGCCTCTTTTTTACTTGGCGACAACGCCGGGTATTCATCCTCGCTCGTCACGGGCGAATAAGTGATGAGGGACTCCATCTTGAACAAATGGCTTATAACAAGCCTTTGGTAAATCCAAATTAATTGTAGTTTTCCCCCACTGAGGGGGGAACACCAACGCGAAGTCTTCGCGCGAAGGCTGGCTTCGTCCGTTAGACAACAATAGACAAAAACAGGTAGACCAACAGTATATAATAACAGAGATAATAGTACGAGAGCAAAAATATATATCAACTTACTAATAACGCAAAAAATTGCTTTCCTCCATGTTGTTTTATTATTACCCACTAGGGGCTACATAGATGGGACAATACAATCGGGAATGAATAATGAATTATGAAGTTTGTACAATGTGGTGTAATGCCCACTCGATCCCCGAAATCGAGCGGTTACATTTCGTCATTTGTTTTTTATTCGTCAATAATATTTTCCAAATAAAACATTTTTTATACATTTTCAACATACATTTCAAAAGTTTTACAAAGTTCAACATCTCTTTTTTTTTTCCGAATTTAAAGTTCTTTTTATCATTTCCAAATTAAAGTTTTCACAATACCTTTTCTTTTATATATACTCCATTATGTCTACCAAATCTGAGTAAACTTCCGATGTTCGAGGCCACCTTGTAAGTCGGCATTTCATATGTTTTAACACGTTCTTGCCAGCTGCCTCGATGAACGCCTCGGCGTCGTTCTCGTGGACGAGTGCACCTGTTTCTTTCCATTCGGTGCCCATCCTGACCCACGTATATCCGTTTGTTACGCTTATTAAATCTTCCATCTCCTCACAATGCTTGTGATGGATCAACGTTCCATAGTATTTGAATTTTCTATTCGTACCTACGTTTTCTCTAGTTTTTCTCTTAGGACTTACTTCCTCTTTTTTCTCCTCCCTCGGTTTCTCTCTTTCTCTCTTTTTGCTTTCTCTTCTTTCTTTTTCCTTCTCTTGTCTTTTTGGCTCTTTGTCTGCCGTCTCTCTACCCTGTGCCTTAAGTTCCTTTCCTGTTGTTTCTTTTCCTTTTTGCATACCATCTTTTCCTTTCTCTTGGTTCTGTTCCTTCTCTTGTTCTTTTCCTGCTTTTTCTCTTTCCTTTAATGTACTTTCCTTTTCTTTCTCTTGCTTCTGCCTTGGCTCCTTCTCCACTACTTCTGCACCCTGTGAATTTTGCTTCTTTTCTACTATCTTCTTCCCTTTGTTTTCATTTTCCTTCAGTGCGCTGTTACTTCCCTTCTCTTGTTGTTTCTCCGTTATTTCCTTTTCCTTGTTTTCGCTGTTCTTTCCTTCGTGTTCGTTTTCCTTCTCTCCACTTTGTGTCTCTTTTTGCTCCGCTGTGAATTCATACAGCGGACATTCCTTTTTTATGTGCCCTCTTGATCCGCACAGGTAGCAATTCGGTTTTCTGCCTTCCACTATTACACTAATTGTCTTCTCGTTTTCTATTTCTATTTGGAAGGGAAATCTTTCGATGTCTTCCATTGTGGCCATTAGCCACAACTCCACTCCGAATCCCTTCCAATTTACAACGTTCGTCTCCTTAATTGACCCTATTTCTACTTCCTCTTTTGCTGCCCCAATAATGGCTGTTACCAGCATTTCTGTTTTAATATTTGGGGGCACCTTTGGGACTCTTACCCGTACCCCTCGTCTTCCTTTATACGTCGGCCACATGGTGAAATTTTCCGCTTTCAGGACAGTGGAAGCCAATGAGGCCGCTACTTCCTTTGTTGCGCATCTCACCTCCACCGTACCATATTTCTTTCCTCTGTCTACAAAAGTCGCTTTTTTCATGATGTCCCCCAGACATTTCTCTATTTCTTCAATCGTCACTCTCACCAGTTTTCTCGTGTTTCTATCTTGCGTTCTACACGTTATCGTCTTGTTATTTTTTTCTTCTATTGTTTCCACAGGCGGGACCAGCTTCACGCTGTCACCCTCCCTTTTGACGAACTTCTCGTATTCCTTCAATTGTTCTTTTCTAAAGAACACTTCTTTTATTCTAAGAGACTCGTCACTTTTTGTTGTGGCGACCCCCGCGTAAGTCTCCATGACTTGAGGGTCGACACACCTTCTATAAAAGGTTCAAACACGCAGCGGCAAACGCTTCGCGCGATTCAATTTTTGACAATTTTTTTAACAGTTTTTTTCCAAAGTTTCACATGCAAAAATAACTCACAACACACGTGGGTAAATTTCCTCCATGTTATTTCTTTATTACCCACCAGGGGCTACGAAGAATGGCGGACATAACAAAACATGGGGGACATAGAACAATATGATTAAATTTATGAGCAAATGAAAATGAAAAAATGATAATATGAAAGCGATGCTAACGGCCCCCTCCGCCAGCATCACTTACCTGTCCTTTTGTTTTCACTGTCACCTGAATGTTCATTCCCAATACGAAGACCATCCATATCCATTCTTACTCCGAAACTGTCCTCCATATATTCCACGAATTCATCGCTCATTCTTGTATCCTTCACCTCCCAATTCTCCCTCTCACACCTCAACACAAACTCATCTATATTCTTCTTTTCCAGCACTGCATATCTGGTCCCATCCATTTCATACCATTCATACTCCTCCATTACCCTTGCAACCTCTTTCTGTTCAGTCACAATATAAATGTTCGGCCTGGGTTCGTTTTCAAACTCTTGTCTGTCTGTATTTTTCTTTTGTTTTCTTGTTGGAGGGGATTGGTGGGTTCACTGTCTGCAGGGGAAGGGTGGGATTCAGAGGGTGCGGGTGGTGTTGGGGTGGGTTGGGGCTTCGCACAGTTTTTCTTTTTCTTTCTTTTTCTCTTTTTTCTTCCTTCTTCCCACTCTGCTTGCATCTCCTCTTCTTCTGTCGTTTCTTTTTCCCTTTGGTTCTCTTTGGTTTCTTCCTCTTTTGGGGCTTCCGCGACAATTTCCTTTTCTTTTTCCTTTGGTGGGGGAGGGCAGTAGGCTCTTATGTGACCCCTCAGGCCACACTTGTAGCACCTGGGCGCCCTACCCTCCACCCACACTCTCATAATAATATTTCCAGTTTTTATACTGTCCGTAAGCTTTTCTATAACTTCCGCCTCCGTCTGTATGTTCATTACTAGTGTGGCACCTCTCACGCCTTCATATTTCATAATGGCGTGGAGGATGTCCACTTTATCTTCATTTCCTTTGATAACCGCAGCCGTTATTAATTCGCCCTCTAGGTGTGGAGGTATTCCTTCCACCCTAATTCTGGTGGTCCTTCTATTCAAATACGAGGGGAACAAGTAAAACTTTTCTGTACTCACCACCTTGGCTGCTATATTCCTGGCTGCTTTCTCACTTTTAAATTGTACCGTTATGGTTCCATATTCTAATCCTTTTGTCATGTACACAATTTCTTCTCCTGTCTGTTTGAAAGCCTCTTCAATTGCTTCCATGTTAATCACTTCCATTTTTCTACCTCCATTCATAAATACTTTATATTTAATGGTTCTACGATGGAACCAGTTCCGCGCCCTGCTAGAGGCAACAGCTCAACCTCTCCGTTCTCCTCCTCCTTCATGAACTCCTGGAAGTCCGTCAACTTAGCCAGGTCTATCTCTTTTTCTGTTGACTTCTTCGTTATACCTGCGTAGGTGCTTTCCATTTTTTTTCACCGCCAACTCCTCCTCAGATGTCGACGAATTTTCAGAGAAATTCTCCCTTCCATCTCATCCGTTTGGTAGAGGCGGCTCATAGTCGCCTCAGACCGAAAAACGGCCTCCCGAACAGAAAACGTGCGACGCACAGAACCAGTGCGACGCGAAACCGCACCAACCGACGTTCCAATTCCGCAACCACAATTCACTTTTTGTTCTTTTTTAACCGAATTTTACAGAGCGCAAAAAAACGCGACCTTTTTTCTCTACATTGTATACTTTATAGACAATAGTCTTTTCTTTTATTTAATTTTTATTATCCATCTGGACTATTCCATTTCTGCACGCTAATTTTATTTCTAATTTATTCCCATTCATGTGAAACCACTTATTCAAGTTCAAGTCATTGATGCAATTTTATACCAATTGCTATTTTTACTTTTGTTATGTTACGATTATATTATACTTTAGTTTGATTTTAATTATTACTTACAACATATAATTCAATTATTATTATTATTTTTATTATTAAAGTGAAAGTATCTGACATAAAATAGAGAAACGTTTTTGTTTCACTTTTAACACGTAATACTGAAATAGTGGAGAAGATATGATATGGGCTCGCTCTAGGCAAGAAGTTGAACATTTTTTTTTGCCCATGAAACTACATGGAGCCTAAATAAGGCATGTGTAAAATTTGAATGGAATTGGTTGTGTAGTTCTCAAGTTTTAGGGAATCGTAGTGGAGAAGATATGATATTGCTGTGGACTCGCCCTAGGCAAAAAGTTCAAAAGTTTTTTTGCCGATGACACTCCCCGGATCCTAAGTAAGGTATGTGTAAAATTTGAATGAAATTGGTTGTGTAGTTCTCAAGTTTTAGGGAAACACACATTCTCAGTTTTATATATATAAAGATATATATATACACACATATATATATATATGTATGTATGTATGTATGTATGTATGTATGTATGTATGTATATATATATTTATGTATGTGTATATATATATATATAATATATATATATATAATATATATATATATATATATATAATATATATATATATATATATATGTTTGTGTGTATGTGTGTTGTGTGTGTGTGTGTGTGTATTATGTTTCTGTAAGTATTTGTAAATTCTTTTCATAAGATGTTACCTTCTGAGAAATTTCTTTAACAAAATGTTACCTGTTGTGCTTTGGAATAAACTCCCATGTTTTTTCTTTGCTCTGAATTGATTATATTGAAAAAGTTCTTATTAATTGGTAGGTTTCTATACCTGAGTACGTTAAACTTTGACATCGCCATTCTAACATATTCAGCAGCAACGGTGAATATAAACGCGTTTTCATTATCTGGATAAAGAAAGTGTAAGGTTACAAACAGATGTAGAAAATATTCCCTTTCTCGATAATCTTAAAAGAAACCTTTGTATCTACCGTGTGGCTGACATATATAACTATACGTTTCTCTTCAATCCCAAACAGCTCTATGGGGCCTGTTAATAAAATTAATCAGGTAACTATCTCACCATTATGTATATGTTCACAGGCATCTGTTCAGTTATCAGATAAAATCTTGCCTTTTTGTTCCCAAATTATTTCAAGCCTTACTTTTCATCAACAATTTCAACAAATCTGTCAAGAATATATTCTCGTTGATCATTCACAACTTCATGTCAACTTCCCGTTACCTTGGTAATGCCTTCACAGTGGACATCAACGGATGTTGACTCGAAGAATTCATTAAATCACGTTTTCGCCTTCAGGTCGTTCTTGAACGATACGCTTCGCAGACTGTTAGAAAGCTACAGAGAAAAGTAGTATCTGAAGGCGCTGTATCAAGAGAATACGGGAGATGCAGCAGAACCTCATGGTCGAGCTCTTAAGAGGCATTTTCAGTCAAATCAGTGACGTGAGGTGGAGTATTGTCAGGCTGAAGAAGCATTCTGTGACCGCTTCGATAGTTTGGATCCTCATGCGTGACCTCGTTCAATCGATCCACATTCAAAGGAACAGGTCGGCTAGAACGTGGAGAATCTGTGAAGCAGAATTCCCGCTACTTTTAGAGTGAAGCCCATTTCTGTGCAGTGGTTGCAGTAATTAGCTCTTTCAACGTGTCTAGCGCTTCATTTTGCCTTGGTGCAATTGCAAGTTTTCTCTCCAGCTGTGTTAGCCACTCTGCACTTTCTTTATCTCTCTTCCAAATACTTTCCTTTCTTCAGCATCAGGAATGATTTGCTGACGTTGTTCCCCACTGATTTCCTGAGACAGACGCCTTGTATTTCATTGAAAATATCTATTTTGTTCAACAGCTTTGGATCTAGCATTATATCAATTTATTTTGGCCTTTAACCCTGTCACCCTTTGTGTCAATTCTTCATGTACAGTTTGTTTTCTCCATTCTTCTAAACTGTACAGCACATTTGATTTTTCTGATTACTTCATTCCTGAGTTCTTTAATCATAATAGAAGACACTAAAGTGTCTTAAGTGCCAGGCATTGAAACTGAACTGACACCACGTATTTGCAAGGTGAGCTACTCCTAGCCTTGCCTTAAAATAATATGAATTGCTGTTATTACTGATACATAATTATAAGCCTTACTTGTAGTAACTTTCCAATATTCGTACCAAATACCTTCCAAATACCTCTTACGTTCTGCGCTGAAATCTTGCATATTGAAATCAAATTTGCATTTCAATCATTTTGTATCGATCCAATATAGTTATCGACTTTATGCAGTTGGGTTTGTTTTAATCGAATACATATATGTGTATTAGAAAAGCGTATGTGGTACCAATATTAGAAATCAATACTATTTCATCGTGATTGATCTCATCGTTTAATCACCCTGCATCAATAAAAAGAAGTAGCACTGGTTACAATCAAATATATTTCTTCCATGTAAATGTTTTCTTGTGCTAATGTGTGTGTGGGTGGGTGGCGGGTTCTTGACCGTGTGTCACCTACTTTGAAGTTGTGACACCAGGACGAGTTAGAGCGGGAGAAATGTAGGGAGATACGAAAGAATAGTGAAATCGGATAGCGGCAACCTCAACATATAATCCTGTGGTTAAAAGTAACTCAAAGGAAGGCGGCATTTGGGCAGGATTATTAGAACATTGTTTAACGTTTACTTGCAGTAGTAGAGCCCGCCTTGCGAGTTCAAATCATACTGTGGTCTGTTTTATCTTTTTGGTTTCGGTTTATCAAAAAAATGGAATACCTATTTCTTTACTACCCACAAGAGTCTAAATACAGAGAGGACAAGCAAGGACATACAAACGGGTTAAGTCGATTACATCGACCCCAGTACGTAACTGGTACTTAATTTATAGACCCTGAAAGGATGAAAGGCAAAGTCGACCTCGGTGGAATTTGAACTCAGAACTTAACGGCAGACGAAATACGGCTACGCATTTCGTCCGACGTGCTAACGTTTCTGCCAGCTCGCCGCCTTATATAAAAAAAAATGGAATACCGTGGTCGATCCATCTCTTTCAGTCACTCTCACCATGTTTTTTTCTCTCTCTCTCTCTCTCTTGCTCTCTCTCTGTCACTCGCGAAGGCACGTTTCTTAGTAGATAGGGTGTTGCATTCACAGTCGTAAGGACGTGATTTCGATTCCCGGACCAAATGGTGTCTTATGTTATTGAGAGAAACACTTCATTTCATGTTGCTGCAATTCACTCGACTATAAAATGTGTTCAAGCAATAAGCTGAGAAATTTGCTCTGCGACGGACAGGCGTCCTGTTCAGTGCGAAATGAGTGTTTTAATCCTAGTCATAGAAAGTTTTTGCTTTCTGCTTTAAGAATCCTGTAGTCATGACAGACCTAAGTTTAAGTTTACTGCGAAAAAATGGGCGGGAGCGAAACTGCTTAACTATTACAAATAGTAAGTAACTGACGCATGGTTCAGAGTTCATCGAAAACATAGCAACGACAAAATACACCCTACCGACATCTTCGCGGTAAGAACACATATCCGGCGTTAACAGTAAAAACAGCAATACCTTTATTACGACCCCCATTGTCACCACTTGTTTATGAAGGAAAATATGTTTTGTAATTTTTGTTTGTAAGGCCAGCAGTTTCGTGGAGATGGGCGAGTCATCTGCATCGACACCAGAATTTGATTGGTGCTGAGTTTATCGATACCGAAATCATGAAGGCAAATTCGACCTCTGCAGAATTTGAACCCAGTACGTAGAGAACAGGAAGGAAACCGCTAAGCATTTTGTCCGGTGTGCTAAAGAGTCTACCAGCTCGTGGACTTAATAATGTTTTGTAGTTCTGGGCACAAGAGCAGGAATTTTGAAGGGAGAGAAATTCAATTACATCGGCAGCAGACCTCAACTAGTAATCATTTTATCGACGCCGGAAGTCGACGCCGGAAGTCGACTTCGGCGGCATTTGAACTGAGAACGTAAAGAGGCGGGAAAATGTCACTGATCATTTTGTCCAACACACAAGTTATTCTAGTTCCTGGCCACATTTTATGTGAGGAAAAAACAAGGGAGGTGGCTACCAGACCAGCTAGTAGCAAGCAGCATCGATAACAACAACGTGAAGGCGCAATGGCCCAGTGGTTAGGGCAGCAGACACGCGGTCGTAAGAACGCGGTTTCGATTCCCAGACCGGGAATTGTGAGTGTTAATTGAGCAAAAACACCTAAGCTCCACGGGGCTCCGGTGGGGGTGGGGTGAACCCCGCTGCACTCTTTTACCACTACTTTCTCTCTTACTTCCTACTTCTGCCACAAAGTAGAGGAACCATGGTGTAACCCACTATGGTGTGGTAAACTTTCAGATCCTAGTCTAGATTGCGAATCCTCTGTACCCCAGGATGGTTCAGCTCTCCACCCGTTAAAAAGCCACCGTTTACGTAATGAGGATAACAACGTAGCTTTCTCGCCCGTGCAACCGCCGGTCTATCGCGTGTGGTGGATGGATCTTCAAGTTGCCACACGCATTCTTAGTAGCTTAGGGTAGGCTCCGATTAGAGATTATTCTTTGTGGCTAATGGCGTGAGTCCTGATTGGGAGAAGAAGAAGAAGACGAAGACGAAGACGACGACGACAACAACAACAATCCTCAAACATTAAGCATGCGATTACCAAAAGTATCAATTCACTACCATCAACAACAACATCAACAACAGGGCCACCACATCCCCCGCTAACACCACTCATATCACCAGCATCACTACCAGCAACATAAGTATGGGAGCGTTTTTGCCAAATGCATAGAGCTAACAGTGGCGTATTCGTTTGAAAAAACAAAAGCGCAGGGAGTTCATATAAGCACATAGAGACGGAAAACCAGTGGTGATAACGACGATCCCTCTGGGAGCATGAATAAGAAAAGCAAGTGCTTTGAGAACATTAAACAAGGAACTAAACAACAAAATGTCGGCGAGATTTATGAAATTCCGTATGAATTTTCAGAAAAAGTAAAAAAGGTTTGAATGGAAGAATGCTAGTTTTATACCTGGTCGAAGAGAAAGCCATAAAAATAGCTGCAAAAACACGCTTCTCTCACGAGTATTTTCTTGCCAGTATTCTCTAGAACTGAGAGGAAACAAAGCACCACTCACCAATTAGTGTTTTCCTGGTTATCACACCTCAAATTTATCAATTTAGTTCTTATTGCTGTTGTTATTGTTGTTGATGATGATGATGATGATGATGATGATGATGACGATGAGGATGGTGATGATGAGGATGGTGATGATGAGGATGGTGATGATGATGATGATGACGATGAGGATTTATTTGTTGTTTCGTTCTGGCATCGTTATCGTTGTTGTCGTTGTAGTTCCTAAGTCTCAGATCACCGCTGAACGTTTTTAAAAATGCAAAGCAAACTGGGGTGTGATTTAAAAATGATATAGCAACTATTACTAGCAGTTAGAAGTATACTAAGTTAGAAAAAGCAATAACTGAATCAAAATAAATAAATAAATAAATAAGCAGGAAAATTATCTGAAACGAAACAAATAATTGAAAATACAAAATTGCAAACGAAACGAAGCTAGTTAAGCAGTTTGTAAAGCCAATAGTAAGTAACATTGATCGTAACTGGATGATCACAGAGCTTGGTTAGATTTCTCTATCATTATATAAAAAGGGTTGTTGAAAAACGTAAATAGAATATTTTTAAAAAGTCGAGCCTAATATATATATATATATATATCTTGAAATGAGTCAGAAGGGGAGTATTGGAAGTGTGGCTTGAAAGTTTCAGTAATTTATTGCGAGATTGCAGAAAGACTATCTCAGTAAAGAATACAAAAGATTTAAAGAAAGAAACATATAGGCGCAGGAGTGGCTGTGTGGTAAGTAGCTTGTTTACCAACCACATGGTTCCGGGTTCAGTACCACTGCGTGGCACCTTGGGCAAGTGTCTTCTACTATAGCCTCGGGCCGACCAAAGCCTTGTGAGTGGATTTGGTAGACGGAAACTGAAACAAGCCCGTCGTGTATATGTATATATATGCGTGTGTGTGTTTGTGTGTCTGTGTTTGTCCCCCTAGCATTGCTTGACAACCGATGCTGGTGTGTTTATGTCCCTGTAACATAGCGGTTCGGCAAAAGAGACCGATAGAATAAGTACTGGGCTTACAAAAGAATAAGTGCCGGGGTCGAGTTGCTCGATTAAAGGCGGTGCTCCAGCATGGCCGCAGTCAAATGACTGAAACAAGTAAAATAGTAAAGAGTATATAATGATGGCGATACTATGGCTTGTTAGTCGGTATTCAGATGATAAGTAGACTAGAAAACTATTACGAAGCATCCACTGCAAGACGGACAGAAATACCTAATGAAATGAAAACGAATCTGTTATGTTTTATCTTTAAATTGTTTCAGTCATTTACGGCCATGCTGGGGCTCTGCCTCGAAGAATTTTTTGTCATATGAATCGACCCCAATACTTGCGTATTTTTTTTCTTTTGCTAAACCAAGTACTTATTCTCTCGGTCTCTCTTGCCGGCTGCTAAGGCACAGGGATGTAAACATACCAGTACCGGTCGTGAAGAGGTAATGGGAGACAAAAACATACATATATATTTATGTATGTTTCTCCCAGTTTCCATCTACCAAATCCACTCACAAGGCTTTGGTCGGCTCGAGGCCATAATAAAAGATATTGGCCCTAGGTGCCACGCAGTGGGACTGCAGAATCATGCGGTTAGGAAGCCACGTCAGTAAAATAAATTTTCTATAGAAATTTAAAAACAAAGGAAACATGTAAAGAGATGAAAAAGCAAAAGGAAGAAAAGAAAGAAAAAGGGTGGGGTAAAGCAGCAGAAGCTAGAGGGGGAGGTGGCGATGAGCCACATGGCCCAGAGCCAACGGCGTGCTCAGCCGCACCTCATGGTTATCATCGCGATGGCGGCATTGCCGTGGAAAATGCTGAAAGAGACTCGCTGCAGCAGCCTTTCCGCCTCACGGTTGGAACTCGACAGAACATGTGCATTTGGTAAATTATGATCTGAGGTTTAGCAATGACAACGACGACAACAAGGCCTGCAATGTTAGGGGAGCAAGGGGTTAGTCGATTGCATCGACCACAATAATTGATTGGTACTTTTTTAAATCGAACGCCGCAAGGGTAAAAGTAAACTCGATCTCAGAGGAATTCGAGCTCAGAACATAAAGAGCCGGAAGAAATGCTTCTAAACACTTTTGTTCGACGCGCCAATGATTCTGTCAGCTCACCGCATTACAATAGTAAGATAACGGTTTCAAATTTTGATCAAGAGGCAGAGTAGGTCGATTACACCAACATAAGTGCTCAACTACATTTATTCTTTTCTACTCTATGCACAAGGCCCGAAATTTTTTGGGGAGGGGACCAGTTGATTAGATCGATCCCAGTGCACAACTACTACTTAATTTATCGACCCCGAAAGGATGACAAGCAAAGTCGATCTGGGCGGAATTTGAAGTCAGAACATAAAGACAGGCGAAATATCAATTTCTTTACTACCCACAAGGGGCTAAACACAGAGAGGACAAACAAGGACAGAAAAACGGATTAAGTCGATTATATCGACCCCAGTGCGACCCCGAAATAGTGAAAGGCAAAGTCGACCTCGGCGGAATTTGAACTCAGAACGTAACGGCAGACGAAATACCGCTAAGCATTTCGCCCGGCGTGCTATCGTTTCTGCCAGCTCGCCGCCTTCAACTAATATTTATTTTATGAACTAAGGAGGCGGGCTGGCAGAATCTGTAGCAGAGCGGGCAAAGCGCTTAGCCGCATCACGTTCATCTTCACGTTCTTTGTTCAAATACCGCCAGCGGCGACTTTGCTTTTAATCCTTTCGGGGTCGATAAAATAAGTACCAGTTTAATACTAGGATCGAAGCAATCGACTTAACCCCTCCTTGAAAGGGGTGGCCTTTTGCCAATATTTGAAATAAATCTTTATTTTATCAGCTCTTAAAAAGACGGACACAAAGTTGACCTTAGCTTACCAAATTTTACACATGGTGTCAATACAATTTCATTCAAAATTTCGATCCCCTTAAGGTTTGGATAGAGGACCATTGGCTTCATGATTCCAAAGACAACCACTCAGCCATCTCTTCACGCTGGGTGTGTAGGACCGAAGCAACCATGGATTACCGTTTCTGTCCCAGGCTCAGCACGTCTGGCAACTGACTTTCACCATAACTCCGAGTCGATTCATTCTATGTTAGTAAAATTGCAATAAAGGGCAATAAGTAGCACATACATACATACATGCACATATAAACATTTATATGTATGCGCACATGTGTGTGTGTGTGTGTGTGTGTGTGTGTGTGTGTTTGTACTGTATTCGTTTCCCGCTGCTGTTTGGCAACCGTTGTTGGTTTGTTAGCTTACTTCTAACGTAGCGGTTTGGCAAAAGTGACATACAGAATAAGTACCAGACTTACAGTCGACTAAACCCTTCAAGGCAGTGCTACGGGAGAGCTGCAGTCCAAAGACTGAAATACTTTAAAGATACTCATAAACACACGTGTTTGCACACGTATACGCAAAAATCGTATCCTTTTCTGACAATGCGCTAAAGGTACAATAAGAGTAATAATAAAGGTTTCAAATTTTGGCTCACCAGCATTTTCCGGGGAGTAGTTAAATCAATACAACGACCCCAGCGTGCTGCTGGTACTTATTTTATCGCCCCCTAAATGATAAAAAGCAAAGTCAGCCTCGCTGGAATGTGAACTCAAAACAAAGACTGACTAAACATTTTGCCCTGTGTCAACGATTCTAGTGGCTCGCTGCCTTAATAATAATGATTTCCAATTTTTGCACAAGGGCACAATTTCGGGAGAGGAGTTGAGTCGTCTAACATTGACCCCAGAGGTCGATTGGTACTTATTTCATCGACCCCACCAAAAGATAAAAAGCAAATTGGGCCTAGGCACAATTTGAAATCCAGAATGCCGCTAAACATATACCCCAGCGTGCGAAACATTTTGCTAACTCGCTACCTGAATGAAAATAATAATAATAATAATAATAATAATAATAATAATAATAATAATAATAATAATAATAATAATAATAATAACAATTTCTTAACGCTTTTATTTATTTGCGATTTCGAAGCGATCGCCATAACTACACGGCCAATTTTCAGACTCAGGAGTTTACGTAGTAATTACAGTTTCTTTGCACGCTACATTAAAGTTACCGACACATAATTCCCCCTTTTATTAGCCCTATTATTTCTTCAGAAATTGTTATACAAAGAAAATGACATAGAGTCATGATATTCTTCCAGGGAATTGAGTCTTTTTGAGCTGGTCCGATTCCGATTCCGATTTAAAATCCTTTTCTTTCACGACTGTGTCGTTATCTCACTCGTCGAAACTTTAAAATATTTGAATAAATACTGAAAAATAAGTTTCTTTTTTAAAACTACTTGAAAATGCGTATTAACTAAAGCTGTCTGGCATTTATTATGATTCGTATCTTGTAACGAAAACATTGGAAATGAATAGTTACCAATGTCAGACACAAAGAAAGAAACGAACGCTTAGGAGAGCTTCTGTTCATTACTTGAAATGTCAGCCAAGATTCCCTAACATGAAATCATACAGTGTTAAGTTTGCATTCTAAAATATAGCGCAAGGACATAAGTTTTAGTACTTGACTGATACTTATTTTATCGACGTCGAAGGGATGAAGGGTAGACTAGACTCCGGTGCGATTTGAACTCAGAACGTGAAGATTGTAAAGAAATGCCACTAAACATTTTGTCCTGCACGCTTATCATTCTGTTAATACGCTGCCAAAGGTAGAGCAAAAGGGACACAAAGCCGACGGTTCAATTGGACGCCATTTAATCCTTGTACTGCATGGTTTGGTGAATGCCCAACAACGACGAAACACGCAACAAGGGTAACGTGTGAGAAGCAAAAGTACACGATTTATCATGAATTAAGAAGGAGAATGTAAAGCAAAATCCTGTAAACAATATGCTGTTGCAAAGAAACCTCTGGGGATCGAATATCGTATCAGAAGGCGCCTTCTGTGTGGGCTGGGCCCAATAATCTCACCGTCGTTATCTGTATAAGAGATGGATGCCGGCGGGAGCACTAGTTTGCTGTTGTTGTTGTGGTTGTTTAGATGCAGGTTACTTCTCAGTATGGAGACTCACAACCAAATGGTCACAGACCAGCCGAAAACATTCAGTCTCTAAGAAGAGAAATAATTCATCTGAATCATGTGATCGTGAGTATTTTAAAACGGCGCAAGGTTACGGTGTTATGATTCGAAATATATGGCTAAAAATAACCCACTAAATGCATACTCATACACACACACATACACACACACACACATACACATACACATATAGTAAATCCAAAAACGAAGAACAAACACAAGAAAAACACAACAACGCAAGCACGTAGTACATGTAAAGTATTAGCAGACGCTCAGGGAAGGAAAGAAAGATGGTTTAACGTTTCGAGCAAAGCTCTTCGTCAGAAACAAGAGACGGAGGAAAGTCCAAGAGAAAAGGAAGACAGAAGAAAAAAATAGTCAACGATCCACATGTAGTCACTTTAAAGTATAACCTCATGTGGATCGTTGACTATTTTTTTCTCCGTCTTCCTTTTCTCTTGGACTTTCCTCCGTCTCCTGTTTCTGACGAAGAGCTTTGCTCGAAGCGTAAAACTAAGTTTCTTTCCTTCCCTGAGCGTCTGCTAATACGCTGCATGTACCACGTCCTCACGTTGTTGTTTTTTCTTGTTGTGTTCGTTCTTCGATTTCTTCTTTTTTGGGGGTGGGGTGGGGATTCACTATTTATCGCACGCTTACAAGGACCACCGCCCTTCCGACTGACTTTGGAGTACCTAATTCGCGGAATTCTTTCTACCCTCAGATTACATTACCTTGTTCATTCGGAATACACCATTTCTGCAGCTTGGTTGTCATATATATATATATATGATTCAAAATGTGATCGCGTGTGTAGGGTTGGCGATTTTTTTCCCTCTGTCTTCCCTTCTCTGGATCTTTCCTTTTCCTATGTTTCTGACGAAGAGCTCCGCTCGAAACGTAATATCTCTCCTTCTTCCCTTCCTTCATGAGCGTCCAATAATACTATATTTGTTCCACGTCCTTGCGTTGTTGTGTTTTCTCTTGGTGTTTTCATGTTTGGATAAGCTTTATATATATATATATATATATATAATATATCAATATATATATATATATATATATATATATATATATATATATATATATATATATATAATATATATATATATTATATATATATATATATATATATATATATAATATATATATATATATATATATATATATATATATATATATATATATATAGGCGCAGGAGTGGCTGTGTGGTAAGTAGCTTGTCTACTGCCACATGATTCCGGGTTCAGTCCACTTGCGTGGCATCTTGGGCAAGTGTCTTCTACTGTAGCCCGGGCCGACCAAAGCTTGTGAGTGGATTTGGTAGACGGAAACTGAAAGAAGCCTGTCGTATATATATATATATATGTATGTATGTGTGTTTGTGTTTGTCCCCCTGCATTGCTTGACAACCGATGCTGGTGAGCTTATGCCCCGTTACTTAGCGGTTCGGCAAAGAGACCGATAGAATAAGTACTAAAAGGCGGTGCTCCAGCATGGCCGCAGTCAAATGACTGAAACAAGTAAAAGAGTAAAAAGAGAAAAGAGTATATATATATTATATATATATATATATATATATATGTATGTATGTATGTATGTATGTATGTATGTATGTATATATTTATATGGGTATGCATTTATATACACAAATGTGTGTCTGTGTCTGTGTGTGTGGAGAAATGTGTTATTTTCAGCCATATATTCCTAGTCATTACACCCGTAAACTTTCCCCCTTTTAAAATCCTCATGATTACATTATTTAAATGAATTACGTTGTTTCTTTTAGACTGAATGGTCATGGCTGGACTGCATTTGGTAGTGAGTATCCATGCTGAGAAGTTGCCTGGGAATAAACAACTACACAAATATATTATAAACATACACACACAGATAGATATATTAGACAGGCAGACAGATAGACAGACAGACATACAGATAGACATACAAACATACATACATACATACAGATGATAGATAGATAGATAGATAGATAGATAGATAGATAGATAGATAGATAGATAGATAGAAAGAGAGAGAGAGAGAGAGAGAGAGAGAGAGAGAGAGACGTGCGATCTGAATTTTCACCGAGGTCAATATTGCATTTCACATAGCCCAGTTTTTAGACTGGCATTTCTCTCTCTCTCTCTCTCTCTCTCTCTCTCTCTCTCTTCCCTCGCTCTCCCTCTTTTTCTCTCGTTCAAACTCGCTTTCGCCACATTGATAACTGCAGCAATTACAACACTGCACCAAGTATGCTTTATATTCTAATGTAAAAAATGATTTTCCTGGATATAAATGTAAAAGCGAAATTCAACTTTATAATTTATCATCTTTGCCATTTGTCACAGGTCTTCGAGATTTAGATGGATTGCAATTAATTGACTTATTCGAAAGTGATTGATCAC
>NC_043021.1:28342527-28365027 GCF_006345805.1 Octopus sinensis
AAAAAATATAATATATAATATATATATATTATATATATATATATTATATATATATGTATGTATATATATATGAAAAAAAATTTCTATTGACTATTTTACATGCCAGGCCACTGGCGGAAATATTTCTATAATTTTCCTACCCTGTATATATATATATATACATATATATATAAATGGTAGATCGTTAGCCTCTACACACATTTTTTTCTCTCCTTGTTTTCTGTGTTGCTTTCTGTAGAAGAGCGTAGGCTCGAAATGTAAAAGACTTTTTCTATTCCTGAGCGTTATACTAATACATCTGCTTGTTTTTTACACCACCTGTCATCGTCTTTTGTTGATTTTTTGTAAACTCTCCCTGTATCTTTATATATATAAAACTGAGAATGTGTGTCTGTCTGTGTGTTTCCCTAAAACTTGAGAACTACACAACCAATTTCATTCAAACTTTGCACATGCCTTACTTAGGGTCCATGTGGTTTCATGGGCAAAAAAAAAGTTCAACTTCTTGCCTAGAGCGAGCCCATAGCAATATCATATCTTCTCTACTATTTCAGTATTACGCGTTAAAAGTGAAACAAAAACATTTCTCTATTTTATGTCAGATACTTTCACTTTAACAATAAAAAATAATAATAACAATTGAATTATATGTAGTAAGTAATAATTAAAATCAAACTAAAGTAGAATTTAATCGTAACATTAAAAAAAAATTAAAATAGCAATTGGTATAAAATTACATCAATGACTTGAACTTGAATAAGTGGTTTCACATGAATGGGAATAAAATTAGCGTGCAGAAATGGAATAGACCAGATGGATAATAAAAAATTAAATTAAAGAAAAAACTATTGTCTATAAAGTATACAATGTAGAGAAAAAAGAAGATTTGAACACATGGAGGAAAGCACCTTCGAAAAGTGTCTTGGTGCGACTATGAAAGCCATCTAATCAGAGGCGTAAATTCTTCACAATAGAAGCAAGTTTCAAGTCAAGGGAGTACTCGACTCGAACTTGCAAATTGGAAATATTTTATTTAAATACCTTTATATATAGGACGTAGGACGTCCCGGAAAAAAATTTAAAATGCCCCTCCCCGAAGTAGAGGTAGGCTGGATTGTAGCCACACTTCTATATAAGAGGGAGGACAAGATACAATTGATCGAAATTACAAGAGACGGGCTAACAATTCCAGTCTGTTATATATTTTGAGTATTGTTATCACTAGCGATATCAAGATATAACTTTCTATTTTGTATTTTATGTGTAGATGTAGATATATAGATGTACATGTAATATGTACACATATATATACACATATATACATGCACTAGCACTATGACCCGGCAACGACGGGTCTTTAATGCTAGTATATATATATATATAGAGAGAGAGAGAGAGAAAGATACATACATACATACATATATACATAATACATACATAATACACACATACATACATACATACATACATACATACATACATACATACGTATATACAGTGTTTGAGGTGATGTACAGATATCGTAATATTGTATATTAAAAAGGACGCAGTCAGAATTCTGACTGATATTCTAGATATAAACGTATATATGTGGAGGCGCAATGGCCCACTGGTCAGGGCAGCAGACTCTCGTTCGTTGGATCGCGGTCTCGATTCTCAGACCGGGCGTTATGAATCTTTATTGAGCGAAGATGCCTAAAGCTCCACAAGACTCCGGCAGGGAGTGGGTGTATCTTGCTGTACTCTTTCACCACGATATTCTATTACTCTTTCTTCCTGTTTCTGCTGTATTTCAAGGATTTGGTTGGTCTGAGGCTATAATAGAAGACACTTACCCAAGGTGCCACGCAGTGGGACTGAACTCGGAACCATGTGGTTGGTAATCAAGCGACATACCACACAGCCTCCCTTGCACCTATATATATATATATATATATATATACTAGCAGTATCGCCCGGCGTTGCTCAGGTTTGTAAGGGAAATAACTATAAAGCATTTTTAGAGAGTAATAGCCAAAAAATAGCAAAAAAATGGAAAAAAATGACGGTAAATTTTTTTTTGAGATTTAAAAAGGTTGGAGTTGCGTCCCCTAGACAGTTTGTGGTTCGTGTTTCTGATTCTCGACCCCATGTCGAATTTATCGATTTTTTCAGAATGGGGGAACTTTTCAAAATTTTCGCTGCGGTTAGTTTGAATTATGACATGGGCTATGTGTGTGTCAAGTTTCATCAGAATCGGTTGAAAGCCGTGGTCAGGGTGAGGGTACAAGCAAACAGGACACACAGAAACACGCACAGACAAACTGCCGTTTATATAGAGAGAGATATAAATATGTATGTATATATGTATGTATGTATGTATGTATGTATGTATGTATGTATGTATGTATGTATGTATATATATAGAGAGAGAGAGATAAATAGATACATAGATAGATAAATAGATAGATAGATAGATAGATAGATGATAGATAGATAGATATATAAATATATAGATAGATAGATAGATAGATAGATAGATAGATATATAGATAGATGGATGGATATACACTCACATATGTATATATTTATGTATGTAAGCCTGAATGTATCTAATTCATCTGTGTAAGCGTGCATGTGTATGTGTGCATGCGTGTGTGTGTGTGACTATTTTTGTGTCTGTTTTTGTCCATCGATTTAAGACCGATTTTGGTTCGGCAAAAAATGCTGATGAAATAAGTATCGGACTAAAAAGAATAAATACTAGGATCAAAATGTTTGACCGAACAAGAAGTAAAAGAATAATATACCATATATATATATATATAATATAATATATTATATATTATATATATATATATATTATATATATTACATACACACACGCACGCACACACGCGCACACACACACACACACACACACACACACACACACACAACGGGTTTCTTTTAGTTATATTGCGTGTTTTAACATGAATTGCTTTATCTAATGTGTCAGCATATGTATGGTAAGAGCTGACTATTAGAAAATATTTTTCCTGCTATTTCTAAATACGTCGAATGACCTGCTAACTACAGCAGGTTTCTGCACTTCCCCCTTGACCACTAACAAGTATATACATAGGTTAATTCAATCAATTTTTACATTTCCCTGCGGTAAATTATTTTGACGTGAAAGTATGTCGAACACAAACGAAAAGATAAAAAAACAACGCAAAAACCGAAATCAATAAAACTGTGACATAGATCTATGCTTGACCTAATTTAGATCTCATGTTTTTATGTCCAGCTGTTTGGTCTCTCAAAGCAACCTATACACACATGAATGTATGTTTATATATATATATATATATATATATAATATATATATATATATATATATATATATATATATATATATATACATACATATATATGTATATATGAATGTGTATACATATATATATATATTGAATGTTCATACTACATATATATGTAATATATATATATATATATATATATATATATAATGTGTGTGGTGTGTTTATATACATGCATACATACATATATATACATGCATACATACATATATATACATGCATACATACATATATATACATATACATATATATATACACATACGTACTAACATATGCATTAAGTATTTATAAGACAATATAAATACAATCTTATGAATTTATGGACGTGCGAGCAGAGACGTGTAGAGATGTAGATATATATACGAAAAATGTAGATATGTATTGTTTGTGCTATCCACAACATGTTTCTTTGGGGACGTTCACTATTACTGTGTTCGCGTGTCCGCCAAATCCTTCGACGTGTAAGTGTACTCAGCTGATAGAAAACTCTACATGAACCTGTAGTACAACACATATGTACGTATGTAGGTGTACAGGTATGATTTTAAGTATATTTTTATTGATAGAGGCTGGCATGGGTGTGTGTTTAAGAAACTCGGAGTGGAGCCACGCGACTTTGAGTTCAGTCTCACTGTGCAGCAACTTGGGCAAGTGTCTTCCACTAAAACTCCAAAATGCACGATGCCTTGTCAGTGAATATTGTCAACGGAAAGTGTGTGGAAGCCAGTTATATATATACTCTTTACTCTTTTACTTGTTTCAGTCATTTGACTGCGGCCATGCTGGAGCACCGCCTTTAGTCGAGCAAATCGACCCCGGCACTTATTCTTTGTATGCCCAGTACTTATTCTATCGGTCTCTTTTGGCGAACCGCTAAGTGACGGGGATGTAAACACACCAGCATCGGGGGACAAACACATACACACAAGTACATATATATATATATATATATATACGACGGGCTTCTTTCAGTTTCCGTCTACCAAATCCACTCACAAGGCATTGGTCTGCCCGGAGCTATAGCAGAACACACTTGCCCAAGGTGCCACGCAGTGGGACTGAACCCGGAACCATGTGGTTGGTTAGGAAGCTACTTACCACACAGCCACTCCTGCGCCTATATATATATATATATATATATATATATATATATATATATATATATATATATATATATATATATATATATATATATATATATATATATATAATATATATATATATATATATATATATATATATATATATATATATATATAGATATATATATATATATATATATATATATATTCTTTTATTCTATTACTTGTTTCAGTCATTTGACTGCGACCATGCTGGAGAATGACCTTCAACCATTTTTAGTTGAACGAATCGACCCCAGGACTACCCCCCAGTCTCCCCTCCTTCCCCCTCATCCTCACCCCAACCCGTCTGTTATTCCAACCCCTCTCTCTCCTCCCAACTTTCCATTACCCCACCACCCACCCACATCTAACTTTTCCACCCCTCCCCACTTTAGTCTGTTGTTATCATTCCTCCTGATCTTCCCCTCTCTAAAGCTGGGCGCTCAATTCTCAGCAGGGGTCCAGTTACTGCATCCAGTAACGAATTTCAGACCCGTGCTGATATTCATAGCTTTGTGCGCCGTGTCAGGTTATATTCACTATTGCACAACGCTTCCCCTGCATCCAACGAAGAGGATCGCTTCACCAACTTGGGCCGCCGACCATTCCACTGAACGCCAGCTCCTGGCCAATTCCAAGCAGTCGGTCATTTTGCAGGCATCTGCCAATGTGTTGTGGACCGGTTTAACTTTCGCAGGGGTCTCCGACATCTAGAGTTCTCCCCGACCGAACTCTAAACTCTTCGATGTCTCCGACGCTGCAAAGACATTATCATAAAACTACAAGGCTGGAGCCGTGGTGGTGTGGTGCGCAGACCTCTACAAAGCTGAAGGTCTCAGCCAACTTCAAGACACCTACTTCTATTACTCTCTATCTTCAACCCCCACGCCTAGATACCAAATGACTGTGTCTTTCACTTTCGATGACCTCAGCTCTTCCTCCCCATCTTCCTCCCACCACCCCCAATCTCACTATACGCACTCCACGCATCCCCACCATTTACTCCCTCTCCAAAATCCACAAGCCCATGAAACTTGACGGCCCCATCGTCTCCGCCTGTAACTGTCTCGCGGAACTGATATACGTCGACCGTGTCCTTGCCCCCTAGTGGCTTCCATCCCCGCCCACATCCATGACGCTAACCATGCTCTCCGTCTTTCTCCTTCCCTAATGGACCCGCTAAACTTCTCTTCAATATTAATATCAAAAGTCTATATACGATGATCCCACACACCAAAGGACTTCGAGCCCTCAAACACTTCCTACACCTTCGACCTAACCCCCAACTTGACACGTCTATACTGCTTCGTAAGGCCGAACTTATTCTCTCCCTCTACTGCATCTCCTTCGCGGGGAGTTTTACCAACAATTTCGGGAGTGCCCATGGGAACGAGAATGGGCCCCAACTATGCGAAACTGTTCGTTGGCTACGTTGAAGCCCAAATATTTTCAAGATTCACGGGCCAAATCCCGAACAATATGGTCGTTATATTGATGACCGTATCGGTGCGACCTCGCTCTCCTGCAAACAACTAGCCTCCTTCCTCTCTTATTTCCATTCTTTCCATCCTACCCTCGAATTCACCTGCACTATTTCGAACACTTCCACTGCCTTTCTCGACATTTCGGCCAACATACACAACTTCGCTCTCACTACCTCCGTCCACTACAAGCCTACCCACTCACACTCATACCTCAACTTCTCCTCCTCCCACCATACCCACGTGAAGCTCTCCATCTCCTACTCCCAATTACTCCGTCTGCGCAGGCTCTGCAGTGACAACCATGACTTTGAGACTCAGTCTCAACTCATGGCTCGCTATTTCAGCCTTCGTGGATATACCCTCACGTATATATAACCTCGTGGATATACCAGAGCACGTTCTGTGGACCGTTCCGCTACGCTCCTCTCCCCGCATACGCCTCAAAGTTGCCCGTCTTCCGTTACCCCTCACTTACCACCCTCCACCCTGTCTTTCCAACGCACTTTTCTCCTAGCCTTCCGGCGACACTAGTGCGACCACTCCACCTCACACATCTTCCCCAACCTACGCCTTTCCTCCTTCAAACGAGCCCACAACCTACGTGACCTCCTGGTCCACAATTTCTTCCCTAACCCCACCTCCCGACCTCGCTCGTTCCTTTGCTTCCGCACCTGCCCCTACATCACCAACATCACCATCTTCACAGGCACCCATCATCGTCCCTATTATATCACTGACTCCTTTACCTGCACTTCTAGCAGCATCATTTACTGCATCTCTTCCTGTTTCTTCCCTTCTCTGTACATCGTTCAAGCGGGACGCCGCTTGGCTGACCGGTTCGCGGAGCACCTCCGAGATATTGGACTCGGCAAGGAAACCCCGGCTTCACACCATTTCCGCTCTACCGGTCATTCATTACAACACCTGTATTCGGTTTGTCTTTGCACAGAGGCCATCCAGATTCCCACCTTCTCTCTTTGTCCTTTGCGTTACATGGGCTCAACTACCCTCCCCTCTTCCACTGACTCCCCTCCTCCCCTCTCTTCATCTGACACATACTTCTCTTCAGTCCTACCCACCTCTCCTCACTTCTTCTCTTCATTCCTATCCACCTACTCCCTTCATTGGTACTCCCTTACATCCACACCCCAAATATTCTACCCCCACATACCCCACCCTATCCCTACACCTCGACCTCAACACCCACGTCCTCACCCCACCCCCACATCTCCACTCCACCCCCACATCTTCACCCCACCCCACATCTTCACCCCACCCCACATCTTCACCCCACGCCCATATCCTCACCCCACCCCAACATCCTTACCCCACCTATATCCTGCCCCATCCCTACATCCTCACTCCTACATCTTCACTCACACATCCTCAAGCTAAACCCACACCCCACCCACACATCCCATACTCCCCACACAGACGACATCCCCTCTCTCCCACTCCCCCACACCACACACCACCACAATACATCACACCACACCACTCCACCCACATTAGCACTGACCACTTTCCAGCACCCACACCATCATCTACACACCCACACATTAAAGTCGCACACACAAACACGCACACAGCCACACGTCAAAGTCACTAGGTCCTACCACACGCCCACACTTACACACTCTCACATGCACACGCACGCACACCTTCGTTTTGGGATCACCAGTACTTTATTATCTCCCCTTTTCCCTAATTCCTGTGTCCAGCTACCTTTTCCCAACCACTCGCTATGAGTGATCGCTAAATCCACAAGTTTTTTTTTATTCTATCTCTGTTTATTTCCTTGCATTCTTTTCTGTTGAAGAGCGTAGGCTCGAAATGTAAAAGACTTTCTCACTTCCACGAACGTCAAACTAATACACTTCCTTGTTGTTTATACACCTGTCTGTGACTTTTATTTTTCTGTAAATTTCAACTATACATACATACATACATACATACAATATATATATATATAATATATATATATATATATATATATATATCTATATATATATATATATATATATATATATATATATATATATTATATATATTATACTGTTGTGTCTGGGGAGAGTCATTTTCTTTTTGTGCCTTATAATTTAACACACCCACCGGTAAAATTTCCACTTATTATTTTTATTTTCCTAAAATTTTCGTTGCCTCTTGCAAACACACGAACTCATATACAGAATCTTGCAAACCAAATCCCAAAACGAAATATATATATATTCCCGATTTCGTGGAACGCCTTTTATGAGGAAGAGTTCTTCCTTATTAGGTGGAAGGAATAATCTACAATTACTACACCAGATATTCTATGTGGTGAGTTATTCCAACTGGTATCTCATTGACTGTCTTTCATAGGGGTCGTAATGCGTTGTCTGTTCTGTTTAGTAAGGATTTTGTGGAAGTGCCAAACATATCTTTGAAGGAATGTCAATAATCTGGATATGATAAAAATTAATATAGTGACGAATTTCTCTTCTCTGAAAAATGTCCATTTATCTTGTATGAAATCTTTAAAACAAATATCCTTAATAATAAATATAAATTTAAAACGCTTGTGATTGTAACACGTATCATAAGATATATGTTACTAATCGAAGAGAAATTTAGGCACACACACATAGGGGCGCGCGCGTGTCTGTGTGGCTATGTATTAATTCATACATATGTATGTGAGGGTGTGCATGTGTACATATGTACACATGTATATATGTACACCTAAACAGACATATATACATATACTATTGTTCATAAGTTATGTGCATCTATGTATATGAATATGTATATATATATATATATATATATATATATATATATATATATATATATATATATATATGTGACCTCGTGTGTACCGTTGGCGATTTCTTCTCCTCTGTCTTCCCTTCTCTGGATCTTTCCTTCTCCTATTTTTCCGATGAAGAGCTCCGCTCGAAACGTTAGACACTCCTTCTTTCCTTCTTTCCTGAGCGTCCAATAATACTATATTTGTTCCACGTCCTCGCGTTGTTGTGTTTTTTTGTGTTTTCTTGTTTGGATTAACTATATATATATATATATATATATAAACGTATATATGCATATACAACATAGATACACGTATACATATAAACAAATATATATATATGTATTTGACTATTTGTATATACATGTATATATATATGAGCGTTTGTGTGTTTCTATGTGCGTTTGTCTGCGTACCCATTTCACATACTCATTAATTTATGCATCAGATATGCTGAAGAGATTGCTTATGTTTCCGGGTATGTAAACACATTGTGTATGTATCCATAGGAAAGCTAATTAAAGCACAGTAGAGGTCTGTGAACAATAAACCTTGGCTCGAACTCAAGAGAGGTTGCTGATTTTCTTCCTTGTGCGTTTCCCCAATGTCTGCTGTTTATTTGAAAGCTACTTTATATTAAATATGCAACTGTATTCAAAGTTATCCACGTGTTTTGGCAGTTTCACCCGCAAGCAAATTTTTGTTTTGTTTTGTTTTAATAAGCATCAGGTTCATGCACAAGCTGTAATACTTTCACCAAATAATTATATGTATATACATATCTCTATATTAGAGCATGCATTTATGTATGCATGTATGTATGGATGCATATATATATATATATATATATATATTATATATATATATATATATATAATATATATATATATAATGTATATACATACATACATACATACATACATACATACATACATACATACATACGTACATACATACATATAAATGTACATAAATATGTATATACGTATATAAATATATATATATATATATAATGATATATATATGCATATATATGTATATATTTGTATACATATACATAAACATATATATATGCATATACATACATAATATGCGTATACTTATGTATATAGATGTGGGGACGGGGGAGAAACTTGTGTGTGGGCGTCTTTAGGGAAAAGTGTTTTCAAAGAAATACCTATTATTATCGAAAATACGATTATGATCAAAATTTAGACGCTTCTATTAAGAATTTCTCAGCACTCCTCGTGTGGTTTTATGAATTGCAATCCCTTCCGTTTGCTTTATGCTTTGTAGGGAAGAATAACCTTCTTTCACATTCGGGCCCACTGATGCCCACACACAATCACATACACCGGTACTCACAAATAGATATCTACACCAATTCACTGTACACCGTTTGCGTATTTTCCAGAAGCTTCGGGTACCGCTGAAATCATCCTATATGCATTTACTGATTCCTCTCGTACACAATAATGGTGTATATTGATTTGTTTGGTATATTAAAATTTCTGCTGCCTATGGGCGCGCATTTTACACACAAACATGAATAAACGCACGCAAACATATCTTTAAATTTATATAGATATATATATAAACACATACATAAAACGAAAGTGATACATGCATACATGTATAGAGAGAGGTATGGTGAGAGTACGACACCCGTTGACAGAAATATACGGCTCCACTACATACAAATGATAGCGGTCTGGCGTAGTCGGCAGTTCATAATTTGGTCTTTTCGCAGTTCGAGTTAGTGTGTTGGACATATTGATTGTTGGTTCGTTGCGTGTTTGCTACTGCCGCTGTTTCTATTTTGCATCGTTGTAACACTGTTACTGTGTATTCTTTATCTAACGTTGACAATATCAACCGTACTACGATAATATGGACGTAAGGCTATATAACAGAAAGAAACCGACGGAGGGAAGGAAAGACAACGTGTGTGTGTATACTACCACTACTACTACTGCTGCTGTTGCTGCTGCTGCTACTGCTACTACTACTACTACTACTACTACTACTACTACTACTACTAATAATAATAATAATAATAATTTTAATAATAATAATAATAATAATAATAATAATAATAATAATACTGATGATAAATTTCTTAAGTAAATAGTAGATGGATTTGGTATGAACCTTTATTTTGTACAAGGGTCGTTTTGACCCATCCTGCTACTGTCCCTTATTACGGGTGGGACTCCGTTCAACATGTGTTGCATCCATTTTGCAGTCTGGGTCTCATCAGGTACATCCATACTTAAAATTATGCCTCGCTAAAGATCCTGAGTTTTGGCTGTCATGTTGTTTATATGCCCGTCTGATTAGGGGGGTGAAACATTGCTACAATTTTCAATTACTATTAACTTCCTATAAGAATTGCAAACATTCGTAAATATATAGAAATAGCTATTGATGAAAAACAAAAACTATTGGGGAAGTGAATGGATGGACAGGGATGGATTGAGTTAAATTGCGTTTAAGGCATTTATCCACCATCTCTCATTAGGGAATTAGTTAAGAACATTTCGGCCAGAATATCTAGATTATCCGCCAACGAAGATATACTCAACAAACATGCACCCTATTATAACGCCTCTCTGGCTACGGCCGGCTACCTTGTGAAAATCCAGTACGTAGGTAGTAGTAGTAGTAGTAGTAGTAGTAGTAGTAGTAGTAGTAGTAGTAGTAGTAGTAGTAGTAGTAGCGACAGTATCAACCCAAATAGTTCAGCGAATAGTAGTAAAAATAATTATGGTAATAACGCCGGCTACCTTGTGAAAATCCAGTACGTAGGTAGTAGTAGTAGTAGTAGTAGTAGTAGTAGTAGTAGTAGTAGTAGTAGTAGTAGTAGCAGCAGCAGCAGCAGCAGCAGCAGCAGCAGTAGTAGTAGTAGTAGTAGTAGTAGTGGTGGTAGTAGTAGTAGTAGTAGTAGTAGTAGTAGTAGTGGTGGTTGTGGTGGTAGTAGTAGTAGTAGTAGTAGTAGTAGTAGTAGTAGTTGTAGTAGTAGTAGTAGTAGTAGCGACAGTATCAACCCAAATAGTTCAGCGAATAGTAGTAAAAATAATTATGGTAATAACGCACACTGCTCCGGGAATAACCCCACCAAACACGACACTAACCATACGTACAACGTTCAAAACCTGCATAAAATTATCCCAAACCATAAGAATAGGGAAATCAGTTGGTACATGAGATCCAATAATGCGATAGAGAACAGAAGCAACACTCCAGCCCAGTTAAACAGAGGAAATCACAAAATATCAACACCACCCCAGCATCCGAGAAATAAATACGAAAAATACAAGCATGATATTTTCTAGTACAACGCGATCTGGGGCTCGAACATCTCATCCACGATCGGGAAATAGCTCTTCGCAGCTCTCAATCGCTGCTTCCCTAAAAACGTACAGCCAGCTGTACTATGTGTATGGTAGTGTAAAACCATCATACGCATCGAATAAGAAGCGTCACGTTCATAGAATTAACAACTGCAAACTAAAGCAGCATGCAGGCAGCATCGAAAATAGGCCCTCAAAAATTGACGGTGACACATATAACAACTGTGCAAATACCGACCACGTAACGCATCACAGCGTTAAGACTCGAACAATAACACTAACCAGCAGAGGGAAAACTGCAACTACATTACTAACCAACCAACACATGATAGCCACAACAAATCAAAGAACAACACAAACACACCTAGAAAAATTAAAATAATAATAGTGTAACCACGAGCACGAATGTAAATAGAACCGGCAGGAACCGTTCGAAATGTTCTCTGGGTAACCAATGCAAGATATAAAATGTCGTGTACAAGTGCACCGCAAATAATGGAGGAGATACCTGAGTACATATATGTTCATCGGTTTCAAAAAATAGAAACCACATCGCCAGCTTTCGGAAAATTCTTGGCCGGCACGCAACATCATTAGCTGATTTCCGTTGGTGACTCAAGGAAGTGAAGGTAAAATACGACCTGATCTGGTCAATAATTAGACACGCGAGTCCCTACAATACACTATCCCGGAAATACCGGCTATATTCCGAGGAATCGCTTTTAATTTTGTTGACAAAGAGCGAACTATTAATTGATTTGCGGAACGACTGTCCTGATGCAAACGGTGTACAGTGAATTGGTGTAGATATCTATTTGCGAGTATCAGTGTATGTGGTTGTGAAAAGAACGTTTGGACTTTTATTCTTCCCTACAAAACATAAAGCGAATGGAAGGGATTGCAATTCATAAAACCACACGAGGAGTGCTGAGAAATTCTTAATAGAAACGTCTAAACTTTGATCATAATCGTATCTTCGATAATAATGGGTATTTCTTTGAAAATACTTTTCCCTAAACCCGCGCGCACACACGCCCCCAACATCTATATACATATATATAAATACAAATATATACATACATATATATATATATATTATATATATATATATTCATACATATATACATATATACATGTATATATACATCCATATATATGTATATATATATATATATAGAGAGAGAGAGAGAGAGAAACACACATACGCGCATATATATATATATATATATATGTGCATATGTATACATATATATATATATATATATATATACATATATACATATAAATAAATATATATAAATATACATATATATACATACATATATATATATGTGTGTGGGTTTGTGGGTTTGCGTACATATATATAGTTATGACCTTTTATGGCGTACTTTTCATTTATCCGTGTTGCTCTGTGATATTTCTGATTCCTTATTATATATTCATGCATTTACTATTTGACAGAAAACGTGGTCATTTGTATAAACACATTCACACACGTACTCCTACTCATACTTAGTCATATATACAAATATATATATATATATACATACATACACACATACATACATACATATATATATGTGTGTGTATGTACATATGTACATATGTATGTATGTATGTGCGTATGTATGTATGTATGTATGTATGTATGTATGTATGTATACATGCACATATAGATGCATATATATACATATATTGACATGACATACAAATATAGTAACTGATGGGTCTCTCTCTTTGTTCTTTTTCTATTATTTTGATTTTATATTCTATTTCAAGTGCTGTTTCAAATTTCTGGGCCCGTTCCCGTTTGTGTGTATATCGAGGAAGATCATGCAGCATGATTTCCTTTTTTGATGCCAGGTTTTTGCCCTGCCGAAATTTTACAATTTCTTCTAAATCCGCTCTCGAATTTGCCCCAGATCATGAGGTACATTCTAAATGGCATTGTTGATTATATCTTCAAAATTTGTTCTGGCTATTACGTTGATGGCTATATACGTTGATGCGATCACGTTGTTTGCATCCGAAGAATTGCTCGCGATGGAGGAATACTGCGATTGCATTCTCGCTTTGCACAGTGCTCTCATACAACACACATTTCTGATCATCTTTACCATCTCTGCGATCTAAATTTTTCTCTTTTTGTGCACCTGCTGATGGATCTACATTGCAAAATTCTATATCATCTTCCACGTTATCTACATTTACGTTACTACTACAAAATCAATATTTGCTGTTGGTTATAGTGATATTACACTCATGCTAAGTATAATATATTTAGCAAGGTCTCACAGTTCGTTGCAGTCATTGATTCTGCTGAGAAGGTCATCAGCGTTGTCTCAAAAAGTGAGAAACTTTTCTTTATTTTACTAGGCCCTGTGGTCGCTGGAGATATTGGCAACACAAACTGTTATGGCTGGAGTTCTTGTGATCCTTCTTGAGTGCGTAAAATCAGGTTCACCGTTCTTTACTCGCGGTGTGTCGTCTTTGTTGGAGGATGTTATCTCGTGTTTCGATGCGGGCTTTAAGGCATCTTTCCCATATTTCCCATATCTCGCGTTGTTCCTTCTTTTATATCACTAATGTATAGCTTCAACAAGACTGTGTTTGGCAAACTATCTACAGACATTCTGACAGAATTGCCTCTGGAAACGTATTTTCGCATTTCTAATACGTATTCTCAGTTTTTTATAGGCCTGCAAAACCAAGTTAAATTAACCAACACACACACACACGTCTTCTTCAATTGGCAATAATAATAGAAAAAGCAAAAATATAAATAATTAGATAAATGAAAATATTATCAGCTAACATGCTGGCCACTGTCAGAAAATTGAATACATTATTTGGGAAATCTGCACCCTTTGAAAGTTCCCGTGGCTGAAGTGTATTTTTGTGGACGAAATGTACTTTTGGAAGATAATCACAAATAATGAAGCCTTATATAAAATTAAGAAACAATATACTGAAAACCATTACGTTGGGGTTTTATGAATATTGGCAAATTAAGAGGCCCCCTCAGCTCTAGTTTAATCGATGTCTGAATCGAGGCTTAGCGATTATGGTATTTGGCTCACAATCTCAATGTCTTGAGTTCGATTCCTGGCAGCTCTTTCTGTCCTAGATCAAGACACTATCTCACGTTGCTGCGGTTCACTGAATAGCCAAAACGGAGTTGCACTTGTCATTAATTGATTCAAAGGGCCAGTCTTTTCACATTCTGTGTGATGCGGAATTTCCCTGAGAACTATGTTAAGAACAGGTGTGTCTGTGGAGTTCTCAGCCACTTGCACGTTCATTTTCCGAACAGGCTGTTCCGTCGATTGGATCGACTGGGTCTCTCTTCGTTGTAACCGACGGAGTGCCAGCTAGTTTGACTTTACAAAATTAATCAATTGATCTAAGGAAATTCAAACAAATGAAAGAGCGAATGAATGTGGGAATACAGGAATGCCTCCAATAATGGAAGAAGATATTAAAACCAAACATGTAGGATTGTTTATAGCAATCCATCAGAACCTGTATGAGAACCGCCTGGAAATGTTCTCTTACGCAAGCCTTTTATTTTAAGGAGACCTATTTTTAAAACCGTTCATTAAAATGTCATCTCGGTTTATTATGTCGGAAGCACTATCTTAATGAGACAGTTCTTTTTCTAAATTGTCTTTATCTTTCATCTTTTACTTGTTTCAGTCATTAGATTGCGGCCATACTGGAGTACCGCCTTCAAGGTTTTCACCGAAAAGATCTCCCCTAGTAATTATATATTAATTATATATGTCTGATCGGTATTCTATTGGTCAATCCTTTTCGGATCACTAAGTTATGGTGTCGCAAACAAAGCAGGATCTGTTGTCAAGCGGATGGGCGGTGGGGGGATGGGGTAAAATACAGACGCGAAGACACACATGCACTCACATATATGCATATGTTTCAATTTCACACAATCTCTGTCTACCAAATTCACTCACATGGCATTTGTCGGCCCGGGGCTAAAGGAGGAAGACATTTGCCCAAGAAGCCGTGCAATGAGACTGAACCGGAAACCACATAATTGCAAACGAGCTTCGTAAATTTTCAAAATTAATTTCAACAAACTTAGAGTATTTGAACGGAAATACTTTAGCAAAGTGGTTAAAAAAAAAAAAACCTTATAGGCGCAGGAGTGGCTGGGTAAGTAGCTTGCTTACCCGCACATGCGCGTTGGTGTTGCTTATTACAGAGAACCGAGGTGGACGTGAGTGTGTTGGCTCTTGTCCAATACTGAACTGAAAGAAAACATCAGCATAAGATGGAGGTGGATTTGTTTTCGTTTGAGCTGGGTGTAATTTGTCAAATAGTAATTGTTTGTTTGTTGATAAATTTCGCCCAGCTCCGTGGCAATTCTGCCTGCTGTCGGCGGCTGCTGCTTGTTGTTTTGTTGTATTGGGGGGAAAAGGGGTGGGGGTATATCCTCGCTCGAACTTACTGGATTTTGCCATTGAAACTTGTTGGATTACCATTGAACCTACGAAGTTGGCCAGGAGTACCTGTTGGCCATTGATGTTTGCTGTGTGAACCGGTTTTTCTTTTCTCTATCTTTCTATGTTTCTTTTTGGAACTGTTTTTGCGTTTCTTTTGGATTTTATTTTTTATTCATTTTTTGAACTGACTTATTTATTTCTTTTTGGACTTCTTGTTAACTTATTTGGACTTTCCTTTTTCTTTTGAACTGACTTTTAACATGGCAAAGGCAAAAAAGTGCCTTACAATGGGAGGTGGTCCCATCTAAGTAATGGATTACAAACCGTGAGAGAAGAACGGTGGTACGACGGATCTATTCTAGGTCACGTGATGCCATCGCCCTCCTCGACAAGGGTATCATTAATAAAGAGCTGGCAAAATATTTGCCAGCCAAAAATTATTATATAACCAGGGGTGTCAAATACGCCACAGCGTGGCTGCTTTTTGACACCCCTGAGGAGGCTTGCACTGTGGCAGGCTAGCCCTTGGAAGGGGAGGAGATTTTTGCTTGTTCCCACATATCGTGGGAAGAAGGTAATAAAGGCCTGGGTAAGTGGTCTGCCCCCGGGCACCGAAGCGGGGTGGATTGCAGATGCCATCCGGAGGGGCCTGGGGAATAGTGGGCCCAGGCTCTTAAATATAGAGATAAAGCCTGCGGTCGACTGGGAGCAAAGGGTACAAAGGCGACTTTGACCCTATGGACTCCAGTGGCAGCGGGTGAAATGACTTTCCTTGACTTTTTGAAAATGGATGGCTCAAGGTATCCAGTGATACTTGAGGGTCGCCCCACCCAAGTGTCACTCGTGCCTGGAGTTAGGCCACATTAAGAAGGACTGCCCCGGGGCCGTCCGCTCTCCCATTGCTGGGAGAAACAGAGGAAGTCGTTGAGGCATCGGCCTCAACGAGAATGAAAAGAAAGGTGAGAAACAATGGTTGCTCACCAACAGAGGCGCAGGTTGCGGGAGACGCGGAAGACCCCCCCCCCCGAGTGTGTCACCGGAGGCCCCGACTCCCGCAACCGTAAGAAGGAAAAAGAGGAGGAAGAGAAACGGGAGACGGTCGGCGGATGTCGCTGTGCCGCCGACCGAACCCGATGCTACTCCAGTTGAAGGTGCAGCACTGGAGCGAGAGGTTCTGTCAGTTGGAATTGTACCACTGACAGAGCAGGCTGAGGCCTCTTCCCGTGAAGAGGAGTTGAAACCCGTCATTTTCTATCTCAGGGGAGGTCCTGTCGAGTAGTGCTTGGACGGTCTTCCAGGCCGAGAACGATTGTCCAGGCTGGCCTCCGCAGGTGGCTGCAGAGGTCATGAGTCAGAAGGAGCTGTTCCAGGTCTTGGTGACCTGTAATAAGGAAGATTTTACTTTCCTCTTTCCGGGCCCCTACCTGCAGGCGGCGGGTCATTTGCTTGGGGGCTCCGATGAGGAGGATTGATCTTATAGATTGTGTGTATATTGAACAATTTATTGTATATATTTGTAAAGGACTGTTAAGTCCAATAATTGTAAAAACTGTCGTTGCTGCTTGAAAAAAAAAACAATGTTTTAGAGAAGCAGAAAATCGGCGGACGTTTTCTGCCCTCTCTCATCAATATCATCCTTGTTTCATCATTCACCTCATCAATGTACATGTCCAGCCTGCAAGCTACTCTTTGTAATGCCTTTATATCAAATCTTAATGAAATAATGAAATAAAGTAGCTTGCTTACCAACCACATGGTTCCGGGTTCCGTCTCACTGCGTGGCACCTTGGGCATGTGTCTTCTACTATAACCTCGGGCCGACCAAAGCCTTGTGAGTGGATTTGATAGACGGAAACTGAAAGAAGCTTTCGTATATATGTATACATATGTATGTGTGTGTATATGTTTGTGTGTCTGTGTTTGTACCCCCAACATCGCTTGACAACCGATGCTGGTGTGTTTACGTCCCCATAACTTAGCGGTTCGGCAAAAAAGACCTATAGAATAAGAACTAGGCTTAGAAAGAATAAGGGATGGGGTCGGTCTGCTCAACTAAAGGTTGTGCTCTTGCAAGGCCGCAGTGAAATAACTGAAACAAGTAAAATAGTAAAAGAGTATCGAAAATAATGAATTAATAAATGAACGAATGGCTAAATGATAGAATGATAGAATGATAGAATGATAGAATAGACGGAGCTGTCGTTGATTAATGTTATAAGTTAAACATCTAAATTCAAATGATACAAACTATCAAAATTAGCGAATTAACAAATCGAATAGAATGGATGCTGGAATAAAGAATATGTAACCGAGGATTCATAGAACAAGTAAATTAAATGACACTTTACACGCTTGTCACCGCAGAGTAACCTTGGAGAAAACGATTCATACCACAACTAAAAATGTATGGAAAAAGAACACCCAAAAATCTACACCACGCATCGGAAACTACGAAGAAAGCCAATAGCTTCGATGGAGCTGTTATCATATATAATATATAAGTCGGTGCTCTTTGACTGAAACAAGTAAAAGAATATACATACATACATACATCTATATATATATATATATATATATATATATATATATATATATATATTATATATATATATGCACATATGTATGCATACAGCATGAAGTATAAATGTTTTATTTGTTTCAGTTATTTCACTGCGGCCATGCTGGACCACCGCCGTTACATGAGCAAATAGACCCCCAGGACTTATTCTTTGTAAGCCTAGTACTTATTCCATCGGTCTAATTTTCTGAACCGTTAAGTTACGGGGATTTAACACCCAGCATCGTTGTCAAGCGATGTTGGGGGGGACAAACACAGACACACAAACATATACACACACACACATGCATATATATATATATATATATATATGCATATATATATATATATATATATATATTATATATAATATAATATATATATATATTATATATGTATATATATATATATATTGCATATATACATATGTATATAATATATATATATCTATATATATATATATATATATATATATATATATATATATATATATATATATATATATATATATATAATATATATGCATATATATATATTATATATATATATACATATTACGACAGGCTTCTTTCAGTTTCCGTCTACCAAATCCACTCACAAGGCATTGGTCGACCCGGGGCTATAGCAGAAGACACTTGCCCAAGATTACACGCAGTGGGACTGAACCCGGAACCATGTGGTTGGTTAGCAAGCTACTTACCACACAGCCACTCCTGCCCCTACATATGAACGGCAACGTGAAACTCAGAGTAACAGGTTTTGTAGAATTTTCTGCTGCTTTAAATAAAGCATATTACTCTACCACTGGTATTTGAGTACTCTTTTTTACCACCTTGTTTCACATTTATGTGCTTACTCCGGTATATATATATATATATACACACACAACATATATATATATATATATATATATATATATATATATATATATATATATATATATATATATATATTATATATATATACAAATTGAGATAGGGGTTGTAAATGCAACCCTCTATGGGATAACGTATATCCAAATACTGTTAATGAAGTACCCAACAAAGTTAATACATAAATGTTAATGATTGCGATGCAATCAATTCATTCACTGTATTATATGGCCAAAGGTAAAATGATTTACCACAAATACAAGATAAGAAAATGGAGAAATACATCTAAATCAAATATCAATTACCAGATAATACTCAATCACATACTTTATTAAACCACCACATAAGAGACAGTAGGGTTAAATATAAAAAGCAGAACAAATCAGTGTACATAATGGAATGTACATAAAAAAGTGTACATAAAAGAGTAATGTATAATAAGTAGAATATATATATAAAAGAGAATATAAATACAAGTAAATATAAATATAAGTATAAATTAGATCTTACAGCTGTTTCGGCCATGTCGATAATTATGTCTCATTTTACCAATATTAGCCCTTTATGGTTGGTCAATATATAGATATAAATGAGACATTAACAAAATATCACAAGGCCTCTTCGGAGATTATGTAATATAACTCAGTCTACATATATACCCACATGGTGTGGGTGCGTACCCACAATACAACATATATATATACATATGAGTGCATATACTCACACTCCTATACATATAAAAATATACATTTACATAATGATATAAATAAATAATATAAATTAGTAAACATATATATGTGTTCCACACTCAATGTCTCAGTTTTTCGACTTAATACTGTGATATTAAACATACGCAAATTAATACCTAGATGCAAATATACATAGTCAATAGTACATTATATTACTTCATAATAGTTTCTAAAGTGTCATTAAAGTTAGTATCATTATCGTTGTCATTACAATTAATGTTATCATTGTTATCATTCATAATTTTATTAATAACTCTTACATTATGATCCAGAGCTGAATATATGTCCGTGTTCCAGTTAATAATTTTCCTTATGGCATAAATACACTATTGGATTTGAATTTAAAATTATCATTATCTTCCTCACGGTTGGTCAATTCAGAACCGCCCGACCTCCACCACACCGTACAAGCAAAACATACACATCCACATCTAACCCTAAACCCATACATCCACACAGAGAATCACACACACATGTACACACGCATGAATACACCCCGACACATCTTTACAATAAATTGGAGAGTGCGTGTCTGTCATCGTATGGCTTATAGACATATCAGTACAGGCAGCAGTGTCTAACACTAACACACACACTCACACGCACATCCGCATATACGCATAAATATTAATACACTTTCCTATACTGTGTCAGGGAACTTTCGCACACACACATATATATATATATATATTTTTTAAATATATATCTGCGCACTCATACGTACAAATAAAACCCATATTTATATCTACCCATGAATGAATATTCGCATATACATATATACACATCCAAGTACGCACCTGCGTGCTTATATGTGTAATAAAAACATACATCCGTACCTCCACCCACGATCATACCTATATGTACAAAAACATATATACTTACACATACACATTTTCACACACCTACAGGGGTTAACCCTACAGTCTCTTATGTGGTGATTTAATAAAGTATGTGATTGAGTATTATCTGGTAATTGATATTTGATTTAGATGTATTTCTCCATTTTCTTATCTTGTATATATATATATGTATATACATACGACAGGCTTCTTTCAGTTTCTGTCAACCAAATCCACTCACAAGGCTTTGGTCGGCCCGAGGCTATAGTAAAAGACAGTTGCCCAAGGGGCCACGCAGTGGGACTGAACCCGGAACCATGTGGTTGGGAAGCAAGCTTTTTTATTGAGTGAAATTTGCCATGAATTCCTGCCATAGAGGTGACAGCACAAGTTGGGGACAAAAAAAAATAGAATGGAAAGAGTGAATTAATATAATGAAATATGAAATGAAGCCGTTCGGCTCCACCTCCGAGCGACTTCATTGAACCTGTTCATACCACCATTATAAACTAGTTTATAATGTTTTTTTTCTATTATTATTAGCGACGCCTAATTACCACACTTCCGAAGAATGTTTACATTATATTCTTTTAAAATATCCTGAAAACTTACTTGTTTCGGCATTGAACTGGTTTCGAATTTCTTGACCCACCAATTATAGTCCTGATTTACCTCATGGTCCTTCACTTCCAACATATATTCAGGGTCTGCCATTACACAGCGAATGTACTCGGGCACCCTTTCACTCCTGATACAGCCACTTTTATAGCATTATCCCACAAGTCTATCTTTGTCATATAGTTCTTCGTTTCGCCATTGTACAATATAAGGGCGAGGGTGGGGAAATTTGGGGCTCCTGCGTGCTTGTGTTTGTCTTCATGTCAGGTGCGGCATAATGAGGGCTGGTGTCTGTAGGAGGTGGTTAGG
>NC_043021.1:28370027-28380027 GCF_006345805.1 Octopus sinensis
GAAAAGAGCATAAACATACACAGGCACACACGCACGCATACGCCCACACACACATATACATGCACGTGCACCCTCCACCTAAGTATATATATATATATATTATATATAAATCCTTAAATCCTTAAAAATGTTTTAGCCCGAAGGCCGCGGCCATGCTGGGGCACCACCGCTGAATGAGCTACACTAATTTGTGAATCCACCTCTGATACGTGGCACTTGATCAACAAGGGAGTTCGATGCTGCTGCCCGCATCCGCGTCTCCTGTCGTGAGGTAGGTTCATATGGGACTCCCGACAAGAAGAGATCCAGTTTAGTTTTAAAGAAACCCACATCCACACCATGTAAGTCTCTCAGGCATTTAGGGAGGATGTTAAAGAGCTGTGGTCCTCTGAAACCCAAGCTGTTGCAGTATCTGGACCTGTATTTTGATGGTGATGTTGGAATCCTTGGCACCATGCAGTGGTGCCCCGTTCTGCGGTTGGAGTAACTTTGAATGCCAAAGTTTGGGACAAGACCCTCCAGGATTTTCCAGATGTATATCACCACATATCTCTCCCGCCTCCGCTCTAGGGAGAAGAGGTTTAATACCTTCAGTCTTTCCCAGTAGCTGATATTTTGCATTGAGACGATTTTCTTTGTGTAGCTTCTCTGAATTGCTTCGAGTTCTGTTGTTAGTTTTATATTGTGTGGTGACCAAAGTTGGGAGCAGTAGTCCAAGCGGCTGAGGACGAATGTTTTCCATAGGACCATCAGTGTCTCCTTCTCTCTTGTTCTGAAAGTTCGGAGAATCCATCCAGCTAGCTGTCTGCATTTTATCACCAGATTAGCAATATGCATTTGGAAAGATGCATCATTGCTCATGTCAATGCCCAGGTCACGCACTGATTTTGACTCAGGGATTGCAATTCTTCCTGGGCCAGTGTATCCAGTCTTCACGTCATTTACCTTTGTGTGCCAGTAACGCAGGGCCTGGAACTTACCTGCATTAAACTGCATGTTGTTGTCCTAAGCCCACCTGTATATTGTGTCCAGCTCATGTTGCAGATGCGCAATATTTTCAGGGTTTTGTATTGCGTGGGAGACTTTTGTGTCATCTGCATAGCTAGCAAGGGTGGTCATCGTAGCAACTGAAGGCATGTCTGAAAGGGCCACTATGAACATCAGTGGCCCCAAGACAGTGCCCTGTGGGACACCGCTTGTTATTTCCGTTTCCTTGGAGGTGGCTCTATTGCTCACAACTACCTGTTTTCTGTCTTTTAGGAAGTTGTGCAGCCACTCTCCAAGTTTCCCGCCTATGCCGAGACCACGCAGTTTGTGACAGATCATACCATGGTCGACTTTATCAAAGGCTTTTGCAATGTCGAGATATATTACATCCACATTTGAGCCATTTAGTAGCTGTTTCAACACCCAGTCATAGTGTTGCAGGAGCTGTGTTAGGCAGCCTCTACCTGGTCGAAATCCATGTTGGGTGTCAGACAGCAACTCATTTTCTTCAAGGAACATGATTAGTTTCTTACGGACTATTCGTTCCATGACTTTGCTGATGTGTGAGGTCAGAGAGATAGGCCTATAATTTTTAGCATCTGCTCTGCTACCTCCCTTATGGGTAGGGCATATTACCCCCTCTTTCAATTTGACTGGGAGCTTACCACATGCAAGAAAGCTCTGAAAAAGAATCTGTAGCGGTTTTGCAAGGGCTCGTTTGCACGATTTGAGAAGGATCGCTGGGAATCCATCAGGTCCAGCAGCTGAGTTTGTGTCAATCTCATCAATGGCTAGTGTGATATCATCATCTTCGATGTTGATGTACTCAATTTTTGTCTCTTTGGCCGCAGGTAAAGTGGCAAAGAATTCTTCTGGGTTGTTTACTTGCCTGTGTCCTAGAGATGTAGTAAACACACTTTGGAACTGTTCGTTCAGTATTTCACTTATCCTCGTGGGATTTCCTGTGAGAGAGCCATCTTTTTGAAAGAGAGGTCCTATTCTCTGGTGCACTGTGGCTGTCTCTTTGGCAAACTTAAAGAAAGCTTTAGGGTTTGATTTTCTATTTTCTATTACCCAAGCTTCTTTATCTGCTCTCTCCTTTTCATGGGACTGATGTAGACTTTTCTCAGTTTCCATTAGCATTCTTTCGAGCCGAGACTTCTCACCACTTTTGGTGTGCTTGCTCAGGCGGTTTGCAATCCTTGTCCGTTGTCTCATAAGAATCCTCCTTTCTCTAGGGATCCTGTTTTTGTTCTTGTGTGTGCTGGCCCTGCACACTGGGACATATTTGTCACATATGGCTTGTATTATGGACATGAAGTGTTTGTGTTTCATGTTTATGTCCGGTGTGGAGAGACATTCAGGCCAATCCTGTTTGAGGATATCTTTCTCAATCAACTTCCAGTTGGCTTTATGAAAGTTTAAGTTGGAGAGATGGTGGGTGCTTCGTATAGGCTGTGAGCCTACGGGGGCTTTTGTTCCATACATAGACAACTCTATTATGTTGTGATCCGAGATCATTGTCGGCATCGCATTAACATTATGGATAATATCCATATTGTTTGTGAAGCAGAGATCCAGTATATTATCTGCCCTTGTTGGTTGCAGAACTATTTGCTCCATGAAAGAGGCATTTGTGAGATGGAGCAGGGACTCCACCTGTGCCTGCTGATGGTGTGTCATCCCTGGGAGCATCTGCCCCACCAGGCCATTCCACATTGGGGAGGTTAAAATCACCCATGAAGAATACACTGTTGTGCTGTTCAAGGTTGGTGAGGACTTCTCCTATTTTTGTTAGGCAGTCTTCAAACATGCCTGAGTGTTTTGGGGCATCTGGTGGGCGATATGTAGTGCATATGACGATATTCAGTTGCCTTATGTGTACAATTTGAGTTTCACATACTGAGTTTGAATATGACAGCAGGACCTGGGGCGTGAGGTCATCTCGGATGTACATTGCAATTCCACCATGGCTCCTCCCTTTTCTATCTGTGCGTATGACTGCATATTGCGGCATGTGTATTTCTGCATCACCTATATCGGGTCCAAGATGCGTTTCTGTGAGTGCCATGCATATAGCTTGATTGCATGTCACAAGGTCTCTCAGGAATGAAATTTTTTTTTACAGTTTCCGCGCAGCAGCCCTCCTACATTCAGTAGAAAGAAATATTTTACATAATATATATATATATATATTATTGGAGGTTTGGCGATGATGTACAGGATTATATATTAGAAGAAATGAGGTAATCAGAAGATCGGATGGTTTATATTTACAGATATTTATTTATATATTACATTTTTTATATATATATATCATATCAGTTAGATTATTAGCGCTTTCTCCCATTCTAGTGGGGTTTTCAAATCAAAATAAGTTCCTTTGTGAGGAATCTTAATCATTTTATAGAGTTTCGTAGTGGTGGGGAGGAATATAAGACAGTACAAGAGGGTGATGTGGATGAGGAGAAAGTGAGAGAGAGAACATGTGTGTATGTGTATGTGTATGTTGGTGTGTGTGTGTGTGTGTGTGTGTGTGTGTGTATACACCAATATTAAATGTTCTACTATATTATATTGTAAATCGAACGACACCTCTTTCAGGAGGTATATGGAAAAATATTTCATAGCTAAGTTCTCCCCCAAATTAAATGGCTGAAACTTTTCTCATCATACATTGAAGGACAAATCTTTAGATTTACAATATAATATAGTAGAACATTTAATATGTGTATATATATATATATATATATATATTGTTGGCATCCTTTTTGTCTCGGGAGACAATGGAGTTGCGCATAAAGTAGTCTAGTCCGGCTTTTACATTTCATGTCCTGATATATTTCCTGCTGTGGCTGTGTAGTCCTATCCTGGACAAACACACCCTCTATTATTTTTGTAATTTACTTGATCTTTACTTGCCAATTGTCATTCTAATTTTAACCTTCCTATGATATGCAATTTTCAAGATGGTTGTATGTGATGTCTTGATTGATGGTTCATTTGAATCGATAGAAGGTGTTTTTTCTAATATTTCATGTATAAGCATGTGATATATATATAGTGACATTGAAGGACACATCTTTCGATTTACAATCTAATATAGTAGAACATTTAGTATATGTCTGAATATGTATATATATATGTGTGGTGTGTGTGTATATATTGCCTGTTATATACATTATATTATTTTTATAATTTACTTATCTTTACTTTTTATTGTCACTTAATTTTAACTTTCCAATGATATACAATTTTCAAGATGGTGTAATTTAGTTGTTCATTTTGAACCGATAAAAGTTTTTTTTCAAATATTTCATGTATAAGCGTGTATATATATATATAGAGAGAAATTCGGGGTGAGTACTTGATAATTATAAGCACCTGTGTATACCGTTTGGTGGTGTAGGTGGTGGAGTAAATTGATCAAAATAAAAACATGATGCGAAGGATTCAGCGGTACATATGTTTCGGGCCTTTATTAGACAGATTTATAACAATGCATAATGTATGTCTGTGGCCTTCTTCAGCCGCGCACAACAGCTTCCACAAGGACATGTGTTACATCAAAAATTCTTGGTTGGGGATGCAAATCCTCTCATTCGCGTACGACATAATGCGGCAGCAGCATGGAATTGAAGCGTCCATCTCTTTCTTGGACGCTTCAATTCTATGCTGTTGCCGCATTATGTCGTACGTGAATGAGAGGATTTGCATCCCCAACCAAGAATTTTTGATGTAACACATGTCCGTGGAAGCTGTTGTGCGCGGCTGAATGAAGAAGGCCACAGACATACATTATGCATTGTTATAAATCTGTCTAATAAAGGCCCGAAACATATGTACCGCTGAATCCTTCGCATCATGTTTATATATATATAGATATATATATATATATATATATATATATATATATATAATATATATATATATATATATATATATATATATAGTGGTATAAATATCAACACAATTTTTTTACCCTCCTCCTTATTTTTTTTCTTTTTTGTCTCTCTCCCCTTCTCTAAACACACAGACACATGCACACGCACACACACACACGCACACACACACACACAAACACACACGGACACACACACAGACACACCTCCACAAAACGATCATAAAAAGTGGAATGAATTCTTAAACCCAAAAAGACATTTAACCATTCTCACAATGATAAAAGGAAATATAATTTATGGCCTACCTCCCCGCCACCACACACTCAGTGACACTGTGAAGTGGTCAAAGCTGAAATTCTTAGAACCCCCCCCTGGAGTCAATATTCTGTCCAGCAGACCAAAAAAAAATTATTTCCTCTCTTCCCTCTCCCTTCCCCTCTTTCTCTTTAGCTCTCACCTCAGATACAAACACACACACACACACACACACACACATACACATACACACATGTTCTCTCTCTCTCACATTCTCCTCATCCACCTCACCCTCTTGTACTGTGTTATTCCTCCCCACCACTACGAAGCTCTATCAAATGATTAAAATTCCCCACAAAGGAACTTATTTTGATTTGAAAACCCCACTAGAATGGGAGAAAGCGATCATAATCTAAGTGATATGATATATATATAAAAAATGTAATATATAAATAAATATCTGTAAATATAAACCATCCGATCTTCTGATTACCTCATTTCTTCTAATATATATATATATATATATATATATAGTAATAATTGAGTAGTTGAATTAATTATCTTATTATGGATAATTCGGTTAACCGATACCTGGGTAGCAAATTCACGTCAGAAAAACACGATTGAAGCTACATGCCTAGGGCAGAGATCACGTGCTATCGTGTGGAAATTTGTGTATTTTTTTAAATACAAATAAATGAAAGAATGGAGTTAAAGGACGAATTAACAAAATTCCTTTATTTTATTTTCGACATATGTTTCGAAGGCTACATATTCCTAATTTCGAAGGAATAAGGGGTGCATTATGCCGCCTTCTCATCAGGAAAAACAAGGAACTTATGTCAGCATCAAGATGCACAAAAACTTTTAGATGGCTGCCCACACGGAGCCTATAGCGATATTATCTAAAAGTTTTTGTGCATCTTGATGCTGACATAAGTTCCTTGTTTTTCCAGATGAGAAGGCGGCACAATGCACCCCTTATTCCTTCGAAATTAGGAATATGTAGCCTTCGAAACATATGTCGAAAATAAAATAAAGGAATTTTGTTAATTCGTCGTTCAACTCCATTCTTTCATTTTATATATATATATAGTGTTATATTTCCTGCTTTTCAGCACGAAACGTCTATGAGAGATGCTGCCTCAAGGCAAATACCCTTAAGTTTTGTGGCTTTATGCAGTATTTGCTCGTATATAACTGTACAGAATGCTATTTTGACCTAAGAGTACTTTCATCGTTGGTAACAAATATATGTACAAGTACGTCCGTACTTATCGGTGCGTGTGTTAACTAGCCTGCGTCCTTTTTGTTTCAGAGTCTGACAAATGGCGTCAATTTGTATTGAATTGACTTTGCGATTTGGCGCACAAGGACCAATTTACAGGATGTTCCTGCATCGCATTTGCGAGTAAACACATAAGATCACACACATACACATGACACACACATACACATGACACACACATACACATGACACACACATACACACAAACACAGGTATGTATTAGTACATACACTCACACACAAGTCTGTTTGTATCAGTGTATGTAAGCATGTAAGTATGTATGTATGTATTATAGAGTGAGTGTGTAATTCAGAGAAGTGCTCAAATGAGCGTGAACTTAAATTCCATGTTTTCCATGTCCCATGACATCGAAAGAAACTTAAAGGGCAATCTAAATCAAACTCTTATAAGGGTGGTAAGATAGAAAACCCAGTTTAGCATGAGACGCATATTTACATAGAGCAAAAACTACAGACTATGAAATAAAGAAAAATAAACTATGTAATGAAAAACATTTTGTAATGTCTAACAACTGTTTCCGGAGGCCAGACTTACGGAATAAACATATTCATCAGTGATATGTGCATGGTGTATGTGTGCGATCATTGACCAAAACAGAACAGATTAAATTGTTCGGTAATTTAAGTCTCCTTGTTTTAAAGAAGAGAGTGTTTAATAATATTTACAATTATAAAGATTTAAAGGGAAGAGAGAGGGATACGGGTTGAGGGAAGTGGACGGAGTGAGAGAAAGAGAGAGGGGGAGCTAGCTATGAGGCTAGGCAGGATGAAGCACAATGAAACAAATATCAGATATAAAAAAGATAAAGTTAATAGCTAAGCGAAAGAAATTGTAGTCAGATCAACCTGACAGGGATCAAAGTAATCGTACTTCGATAATAAAAAAAGTGGGGTTAAAGTTCTCAGAAGCAATAGACGTTGAGGTATTGGAAGATTAAGTGTAGAATAGTAACAGAGAAGAGAAAAGAATTTTAGAAAAGATGAAGAGTTATTAAAATGACTTTACATAATGAGCAAAGGTGTTAATGAATTTGTGTCTGCATGAGATTACGTTAGAGAATCGATGAAGTATTGTTAGCGATTTCTGGCAGTTGTAATTTATAAACGCAAAGGTTAACGTTGTATGGGGCTTCACCACAAACTACTGACCAGCCTTAGATATACGATATGTCCTGGGATTTGGAGCGGTGTATATAGGCGGCTAAGGACGTAGATATTTTTAGAAGCCCAATTTGAGAAGGAGCGCTGCTAAGCAACGTAGTATCGCTTGAAGTCGATGACACGCCCTCAGAAAACCATAGCCTGGTGAGACCATGGAGTTGTGACCAGACATTTATATACCCATTTTAAGGAATTTGGAGGGAGACTCGCAACTACAAGTTGTCGAGTAACCTACGCTGCTCATTCAATACGATCGCTTATATTAGAGGTAAGGACAGGGATGTTCTACTACGTCTCAACTTTAGAGGTAGGAGGAGTTTGATGATCAGGGAAAGGTAAATCTAGCTTGTAGTTTTAGCCAATAGGCGGACCTAGTTGATATCGGTTACCTTGGGTAGTATTTATATCGGGGGCGCGGCTACTGAGGTTAGGAAGAACAGGACTTCGAAGATCAGTATTAGAATTCATTGCTATATAATACAAAAGTAGTACGAGGATTTCGAATGTGGGTTAAAATCCTCTCTGATTAGGCTATATATGAGTTAATGGAAGTATTCATTCGCAAGGATTACAGCAGTTTATGCCGCTGATTGCAAGGGCATTCGTGTCATCCCCGATATTGCAATGCTAAGCAGGATTTCCCAAAATTATGGTGTTATTATTGACTTGGTTGAGGTGAGGGCCAATATGGTTGATTCAGCGGACTCGTAGTCAGTAGGTTAATTTTGCGTCTGTTAGAAGCTGAAATCTCAAATACGATGTTAGGGAAGATGAAAATTTAACCAATGGCTTGTTTAAAATGTAATAAGAATTATGGTAGGGTGGGAAATTGAGCATCCGGTTTTAAAGAACACTACGCGAACAATGGGATCTCACATTTTCTCCCGTGAAAGGTATTACTATTTCTGTGTGGGTAGGCTGGTTTGGCTGGGTTTCTCGGAATTTATTCGACCTCAGGGCTGGCCGGTGTAGTGGTCCAGTGTTAGACCCGAGGAACCTTACTACAATTGTAATGTCTTTGTCTACTTTACTACATCTATATATGTATCATATGTATGTGTGTCTACACAGGCACACACACGCGCACACATATATGTATGTGTATATATATTATATACACTATATATATATACATGATGTGTGATGTATAATGTATAAGATATATATATATATATAGAAAGAGAGAGGGAGAGATACATAGAAAGTTGGATAGATGATAGATAGATAGATAGATAGATAAAGATAGATAGATAGATAGATAGATAGATAGATAGATAGATAGATAGATAGATAGATAGATAGATAGATAGATATGAATACATATATTGATAAGTGCCGCCAGAGTTCCGTCGGATGTTTCCTTCAAGCTTAACGAAAAAAAAAAAAAAAGAATACTCCATATCTCCAGCAGCAAAATCCTTCGAAGTCACTGTTTCTTTTGTCACATTACCCTCTCCAGTACAAGACTTCACAGATATTACACTCTATCTTCAATCTCATATTAACTAAATCCTCGACGTTTTAATACATAGAAAATACATGTCTATATATTCATGCATATAGGGTTATACATATGTTCTGTGTGCGTGTCTGTCTATATATATATACATATATATATATATATATATATATATATATATATATATGTGTGTGGTGTGTGTGTGTGTGTGTGTGTGTGTGTGTGTTGTGTATGTGCGTGTGTATGCGTGTATATGTGTATGCATACATTGTGTATGTATGTATATGTGTGTATATATATATACATATGTACATACATATATATATACATATATATATGTATATCCATATATATATTAGTATATACACACAGACATACGCACATATATATCTGCATAAACACATATATACATGCAATCTTACATACATATATATACTCACATGCGTGCGGGCGACACACATACACACACCACACACACACATTTATATATACGTGGAAGTTAATGAGAAAAAGACAGAGACTGTATACACTTGTGTATGTCTGTATGTTTGTGTGTGTATGTATCTGTACGTTGCAGCGTATACGCGCACGTGTGTATATACGCGCGCGCTCGCGTGAGGAGAGGGCAGAGGAGGAAAAAGAAGGAGTAACATTAAAAGATGGAAAGACAAGGAAGAAAGTTAAACAGAAAGGAAGAGTACGACGTGGATCGAACACTAAACGGCATGTTTACGACTGCCACCACCTGTAATAAAGCCTAGGCACCTTTTCCTCCCATCAACTTTTGATCCTACTCCGAACAGGCATCGTTTACCCATCACCTTTTCAATGGTTGAATGGTTTTATTAGGAATTCTGTTGTTTTTTGTCAATTAGGATTGACGCGTTTCATTAATTATAATTTCCACGCACTTGTTCCATCGCTACCA
>NC_043021.1:28387527-28405027 GCF_006345805.1 Octopus sinensis
AAATAAAAGAAAGTAAAAGAAAGAAAGTATATATATACATACATATATATATATATATATGCTTGCACATATATATCTGCATACATATGTATATATATGCATGTATATATGCATTTCTGCATGTGTGTGTGTATTTTATATCAATATGCGTAAACGTGTGCAATATGTTAACAAACGTTCATTGTTTTCCTGTGAGTGCATTAAACACATGTATGTAAACGCTTTTATAAATTCACATATTGCCGATAAATATTCAGGTACGTATAATCAAATAGATACATCTTATACGCATATGCATTATGAACCTCACCCATGATTGTTGCACTAAAGTAAATGCGTGTGCTTGCGTATAGTTCATTGTACGTTAGAGTAATATTAACATATATCGATTTGATGAATTGGTGCTGAGCCATACATTTCGTTTGAGAGCCAGAGTCGATTAAATTGACACAAACATGTGATCAATAGATCTTTCATTGGCCCCCAGAGGATAAACGACAACGTCAATCGCCGATGTAATTTGAACGCCTAACACAAATAACCGTGACAGAGCAAATCATTTTACCAACGCTTCAGTGATTCTGCGCGTAAGTAAAACCCTTAAAACGAGGGGACAAATAACCTGCCTTCTTACCTACAATGCCTTAATGCTAATAATAATAGATAGTATATAAATTCTTAGGAGAAAAAATTTGTCGTGAAAGTAATAACTGTTTCAGTAACTGTGTTTCAGTATCTCAATTAACGACTTAGATAAACTGATATGCGAAAACTGCTGGAAGAGAAAGATGGGTCTGAGCATTGCGTAGATTGATTATCAGTAGGCAATTGCAAGATAATTAGTCATCTCTTATACGTGGATGATCTCATGATATAAACGGCAAGTGATAAAAAAGTAGAAACCTTCCTGCAGATAGTACACGGATTCACCCAAAAAATAAATATTAGTTTGGAGAAATGCGCCCAAGCAACTTTGAAGGAAGAAAAATTGATTAGATATTATGCTAGATACAGAAATGCAGATACGATAATTAGCTCCAACATATACATGTAAAAGAGACATACTTAGGTATTAATGTACTAGAGTGTGTCAAAGAGGCAGAAATGAAAGAAACACATTGGAAAGGACTATTGTTGATCCATTACCTGAATATCTAAAACGGCTAAATGCAAAAAAATAAGAAAATAAAAGATGATAACAGGCACCAGTAATTTAGCTGCCGTAATAATAGGTTGTTGTAATATTCTACACGAGCTAGCAAAACGGAAGAAAAACTGGAAGACTAATCACTATATTTAGAATAATCCTACGCGAAAGATTATGTTTACAACTTGAACAGGTTGACAGAAGACTTATGCAGTTAGAAAACTATGATAGATTATCCTTTGAAGCCTGCATATACTATTCAATAAAGAATAGCTTACAATTAGTAGAAATAACTACAAAATGCAATTAAAATCCTTTTTAGTTCTGCCGGGAAGCCAAAAATGCAAAACAAAAGGTGAAATGAGAGATACACGTGGAAAACAAAAAAGAAAAAGGAGATAATACCAGAAGTTCGGACAATTCTAACTTTTAATCTACAAATTGGGGAACTGAATTCTATAATGAAACTACGGGGGAAAATACCTAATATGTCAAGTAGCTGAAGAAAAATGACTGAGTGGAAACAGACAATTGGTCTTCGTTAGACGGGTGATAAATGGCGAGAATCAATGCTGGAACGAGATGTTACTCATATTCTTGGAGCACAGGAGAGTTGTCAGTAGTGGAATGAAAGCTTGAAATAAAGGTAAAACTACTACTACTACTACTACTACTACTACTACTACTACCGCTAAGCATTTTGTCCGGCATGCTAACAATTCTGCCTGCTCTCCGCCTTAACAAAAACAACAACAACAACAACAACAACAACAATAATAACAATAATAATAATAATAATAATAATAATAATAATAATAATAATAATAAGACAAGGGGATGTCTGAAGAATCTAAGCAACATCTCAGGAGAACCATGTCTCAGAGAAAAGAAACTGTTCTGACAAGTACTGGCCACATCCTTAGAAAATCCCTGCCTCGTCCCTTCCCAAGCCTTCAGTTATACTGTAAGATTACTTATCCTTCACTTGCCCTTGGGTGCTGGATGTGTCTCGGCAAGTGACTGCAACAAACATGCAGATTAAAAGTAACAATAGCAACAGCAACAACAACAATAATAATGATGATGATGAAAATGATGATGATGATGATGATGATGATGATGATGATGATGATGATGGTGATGATGATAACATCATTTTTTTCCTGTTCAGAATACCCATCAATGGTTTTCAATCCCACACAAGTAATAACTCGGCTTTTTGCCCAGCGCTTACACATTTACTTACTTTTCTGTCTGGCCATGGAGTACAACTCCGTGATTGACGGATGAATGCATCAGTACATCTGTATACACGCATAGTAATCCCCAGAACATGTTGCTGCGGGTCACTATTGCGCTTACTATATATGCGTTACAGCGCTTCAAATATGACGCTAAGCAAGTGTCAACGTCTGTACCAAAATATTTGCTCATCACTATTATATTTCCTTTTGTGCTGCGACGCTAATCCGTGACAAGATGTGTGGAACACCACCTCGACGTGTTTCCTCTCCACATCCACGGCTTAGACACAGGCATGTATTTCCATAGAACCTCTTCCGATGGCTAGAACACATATCCTGCTACAATATTCAGAGACCCTTCAAATTCCTCTTTCTGGAATATATGGGAGAAGTTCACCTTTAAGATGATAAAACAGTGATATGTGACGTTCATCCTCGCCTTTCGCTGGGAAAATTCCTGGGGGTAATAATGGGCTCTTTGTTATATCTCATCAGCGCTTTTCCTCTTTCTGCATTTCATAGACATTTATCTATTTCTTTACTACCCACAAGGGGACAAACGGATTACTACCCACAGAGGACAAACGGATTAAGTCGATTGTAACTGGTACTTAATTTATCGACCCCCGAAAGGATGAAAGGCAAAGTCGACCCCGGGGGAATTTGAACTCAGAACGTAGCGGCAGACGAAATACGGCTACGCATTTCGCCCCCCGACGTGCTAACGATTCTGCCAGCGCGCCGCCCTGTCCATAGATATTTATCAATCATTTTTGGCAATGGTATTGAAAATTTACTTGCTACTTTTGTAGCTGCTGGATTTGCCTACTGCTGCTGTTGTTGTTGTTGTTGCTGGAGGTGATTGTGGTGGTGGTGATTTGGCTATTCTCATTTTAATTTGCATTTTCCCCGCATTTTTCTGTTGCCCTTGAAAAGTTATAACAACGTGTATCACTCACTGTTGTCCTATTTATTAATCCTCATTCATCTTTCTGCTTGTCCCCAGTGTTTTCGTTTCTTCTATCTTTAGGTTTATTAGCTCCTTCCACTGCCTTACAGAACTGGCGATGTTAATAAACAAAGCAAAATGTTTATTTTTCAGAAATGCATGCAAAGGAGTAAAGTATCGCTGGAAAACCTTTTCGCTGTACTGGCATTGAGTTAGACGTTCAAATATGCCAAATTTATTGAGGACGGGAGGATAAAGACATTTCTTTTATATTTGATCTTTATTTTACTCGTTTTAGTCATTAATCTGCATCCATGCTGGGGTACTACCATAAATAATTGTTAGTCGAATGATTCGACCCCAGTACTTCCTCTCTTTAAAAGCTTGGTACTTATTCTTTCGATATGCCTTGCCAAACCGCTATGTTACGGGAGTGTAAAGGTACCAACACCGGTTTTTAAGCGGGACAAACACAGACACAAAGAAACACACACACAACACACACACACACACACACAAGCACATACACAAACACACACACACATATGCATATATTTAATTAATGGGAGACACGCAATATGGAGGATACGAGAATCTGTATTGATTACTACAATTGTTTCGATCTATCTAGCATCCATCCCTCGGCTGGTGGTATTCTGAACATCTGGTTTAGGTGTGTCCCGCGGTGTAGATGTGTCTCCTCGAGTGATTTCAGTAAGTATCACGTTAAAATAAACTCTGTTTCGCAAGATTTTTCTTAGTCTTCGTATATGGAAGTGATAAATTAAGCTATACAGCTTCATTTTTATAGAAGATCCATTACAAATAGTGGATACAAAAAACAAAAAACAAATAAGCAATACAGCGAACAAAGTATTAGATATAAGCGTTAGTAGATATGGCTGTAGAAACGCCCACACATATGTGGTCTGACGCACATACACTCGCTCGTAGAAAAAGCACACGGTCATACAAGCAGATATACACGCGTGGTTTGGCGCATCGTTTGGCGCACACGCTTGCACACAGAATTAAGTAGATATTGATAAAGTCAATGCCTCTTACTGGCTAGCGATACGACTCCGGTTGGTGAAGAGTCACAGATTTTGTATCTGATATTTGTTATATATATTCTATAAGCATGCAGCTGTACACCTTAATTTGTCATTTCAATATAGGGAGACCAAGAAGAAATCTTGCGAAACAGAGTTTATTTTAAAGAGATACCTATTGAAATTACTTGAGAAGACACGACTACACCAAAAGATGCATTTAAACTAGACATTCAAAATCTCACCCGCGAGGAATCATTGCTAGAGTGTATATCGTTTATTAATCAAATACCCAACGGACACTGAGGCAGTGAACGTGATTTACCAGAGAAATACCGGCTTTATACCATACATAATAATAATAATAATAATAATAATAATGATGATGATGATGATGATGATGATAATAATGATGATGATGATAATAATGATAATAATAATAATAATGATGATGATGATAATAATGATAATAATAATGATGATGATGATGATGATGATGATGATGGTGATGGTGGTGGTGGTGGTGGTGGTGGTGGTGGTGGTGGTTGTGGTGGTGGTGGCGATGATGATGATGATGATGGTGATGGTGATGGTGGTGGTGATGGTGGTGGTGGTGATGGTGGTGGTGATGGTGGTGGTGATGGTGGTGGTGGTGATGGTGGTGGTGGTGTGGTGGTGGTGGTGGTGGTGGTGGTGGTGGTGATGATGATGATGATGATGGTGATGGTGATGGTGGTGGTGATGGTGGTGGTGGTGGTTGTGGTGGTGGTGGTGGTGGCGATGATGATGATGATGATGATGATAATTCAAACTGACAGAAAGATAGATGCAAATAGGCCAGACATCATATTGAAAGACTTCAAACAAAGAACATGCCTCCTCATTGATATGACTGTCCCAATCGATATAAACGTATCTGTCAAGACCTACCAGAAACTGGGCAAATATAAAGATCTTGAAATAGAAATCAGCAAAATGTGGAACCTGAAGACTAAAACAATACCAGTTGTCATAGGTGCCCTGGGAATGATAGCAAAAGGGGCTGATTGCTACCTAACTCAGATACCAGGAAACCGAAAAATGGCAGAAATTCAAAAGATAGTGCTCATGGGAACTGCTCATATCCTACGCAAAATACTTTCTATGTAATCTCAAGTTTTAAAACAAACATAAATTTGTTTTTTTTTTTACATTCCCTAGTACAACACTAAATACAAAACCAAATATATGGCACACTAAGCATAACAACATCACGAACTTCCAACCTGTTGTCTCTTGAGGTCTCTGGGTAAGACATGGAGCCAACTTGTACAGATATAAAGCAAAAGTCAAACATAGAATAATAATGATAATAATAATAATAATAATAATAATAATAATAATAATATAATAATAATAATAATAATAATAATAATAATAATCAGGAGTGGCTGTGTGGTAAGTAGCTTGCTAACCAACCACATGGTTCTGGGTTCAGTCCCACTGCGTGGCACCTTGGGCAAGTGTCTTCTGCTATAGCCCCGCGCCGACCAATGCCTTGTGAGTGGATTTGGTAGACGGAAACTGAAAGAAGCCTGTCGTATATATGTATATATATGTGTGTGTGTGTATGTGTTTGTGTGTCTGTGTTTGTCCCCCTAGAATTGCTTGACAACCGATGCTGGTGTGTTTACGTACCCGTCACTTAGCGGTTCGGCAAAAGAGACCGATAGAATAAGTACTGGGCTTACAAAGAATAAGTCCCGGGGTCGATTTGCTCGACTAAAGGCAGTGCTCCAGCATGGCCGCAGTCAAATGACTGAAACAAGTAAAAGAGTAAAAGAGTAAATAATAATAATAATAATGATAATAATAATAATAATATTAATAATAATAATAATAATAATAATAATAATAATAATAATAATAATAATAATAATATCATGTACATTGTTTTGTCTTGGTATAAAAGATGGGCTACAGCAAATATTCTGCTCAATACCACAGATTTGCTTGCCAGTTGTTTGACCTTAACCAGTTGACCATGTCCCTTAGTGGCTGACGATATGTGCGTCTCTGATCACGAGCAGAAGTAGTGGGGGAGCATCATAGCCATGTGTTGAGAGGGATTCTTTGGGGTTTGAATAGTTCACCTCTGGAAACATGGGTGGTTCTTTCAACTTCCTTAAACAACCCTTATTCAGGGACCGTTTGAGCGGGATGGGCTACTCAACCTGAAGAAAATTCAAACTGGGCCCCACCTGCAAGGTCATGTGCTGTTTATCTTGGTATAAGATCACCATGTCGCGCACATATGGTTGTGATGCATGTGCCTGGTGTACCCTTCTCAGACGGGTAGTCATGATGGGTATATTGGGCTTCGTATATTTTACCCCAGTATCACTTTGATGGCATGAACTGCTCTCTCACTCAATAATAATAATAATAATATATATATATATATGAAGACGCATGGCTCAGTGGTTTTAGCCGTCGAGGTTACGACCGTGAGGTTGTGAGTTCGATTCCCGGACCGGGCTGCGTGTTGTGTTCTTGAGCAACACACTTTACTTCGCGTTGCTCCAGTTAACTCAGCTGTAGAAATGAGTTGCGACATCACTGATGCCAAACTGTATCGGCCTCATTGCCTTTTCCTTGGATAACATCAGTGGTGTGGAGAGGGGAGGCTAGTATGCATAGGCAACTGCTGGGCTTCCACAATTTTATGAACATGTCAACTTATTTATTTATTAAACTGATAATTATTATAACATACATTCATATAGCATATTATTCATTACATATAAGATATACATATAGTAATATATAAATATACCAGTAATTATTATAAAAAAACCTGAATGTAAATTGGTAAAATAACTTACAGCTGTTTCAGCCAATAGATTAAAACACCTCATTCTACCTATATTACTCAGGTGGATTGATGTAATAGGTTGATGAACATGAGGCACTTGTATATATCTCTAGGCTTCACACACACACACACACACACACACAACACACACACACACACACACACACACACACACACATATATATATATTATATATATATATATGTATATATATATGTATATATATATATATATATATATTTATAATGATATATATATATATAAGATGGATACGTAGAGGAGAATACATAATGATTGACAATAGAAAAGGGAGTGAGAAGTAGGAGTAATAATAATGGTACAGGTACAGAGTGGAAGGATTAGAGAAAAAGAGGGAGAGAGGGGGGAGTCAGATGATGCGTAGATCCGCAAGTTGCACATGAGTGAAGGAAGAAAGAGTAAAAATACTTGGAGGTATATGTTGGGTGAGGAGGAAAGATGATTCTTTCTCCGCATCAGACTCCATACTTAGGAGTAAATCTTGGCAATGCTGTTTCAACTCATAGTTGAAACCACATCACTTTCAAAGCGCGCCCATCTACAAGGCATCGTGCATTCACAGCACAACGTCAACGACCCCGTAGGGCAGAACATTAGGTGGAGGACATTTATGCTTTCTGAAATAAGGAAAATAAACAAATGCAACAAAGTGAAGCAAACGATTTTATTGAACAGTTTATTTATTCCCATATAAGGAAATGTAATTTATATTTCAAGTTTCTATCGGTTTATTTGATCTATGTGTACATACGTACGTTGTGTCTGAGTCCGCACGCTTGTATGAGTGTGTGTGCGTGTGTGCGTTTTATTTTATGTGAATACACGTTTGAACAAGTATATTTTTCAAAGGTCGCATGTATTCAAAACAAGCATAAACATATAGTTACATATATATACAAATACGAACGTTAATGCATTCGCACTCATATGCATACACAAACACACGTACAAACATGCTTTTGCATACATACATATGTATATGTGTATGTGTATATATATATATATATATAATATATATATATATATATACACATACTCACACATTCAATAAAATCCACAAAATACCTCATGAAATACAGCCACCTAGCGCTTCCTGGCCAAAATATCAATTTATTTTCCCACCTGTCAAGCTATTAATAACACGATGCTTTAGTAATATCCTGGTTACTAAACCGTCTTGTTGTTTTTAACAGCTTGATACAAGGCTAATTCGATTACTATTTCGGTTAGGAAGCCCTGAGTGTTCGCATTTCACAAGGTTTTGATTATAACGATATCATTATTCTCTTAACTGATCGTGTGCTCTAATACTTGGGGAAAATCATACCACACAATCACACTTGCGCCTACGTACATACATACATACATACATACATACATACATACATACATACATACAAACATACGTGTGTCCATCCGTACGTATGGTATTCAGCGCATTTGTGGGAGTTACATATCTATTTTGAAATGCCAGTTTGTTTAAGCTCCACCTGGCTTAACGTTTCGTAAATGCGTACGACACGTCCATCTCGTCTGACCAAACTTGAGCCTTGCGAAGCTGACTAAAACTAATAACGTATATATCGTTTCCTTTTAAACAATTCTTCACGTTGTAGCTCCTTGCGTTTATGTTTTCTCAATGCCCCCCCCCCCTTGTGATCCAATGTGGAATCCCTATAAGTAGTCTGGAAACATACTTGAAATAAATTTCAAATCTCTTCTCCATGACACCTCTCACACCTTTAAAAGAAGGACATAAAGTATCTCTGAAAAGACAGGATGATCGTGGATGAAATTCTTTCATTATAATTTTGCCCTTTCCTGAGCTGACCAGGGGTTCAACGACAAACTTCTTTCTTTAATGAGCCAATGGAAATGGATTTCATGTACGTTGTTGTTGCTGTTTTCTTCATTCACAATATACAGCTGAGAAAACAGAGCTACAATTAAAACATTTCAAACGTGACCATGCAATGTTTTACCTTTATACAATAATCTCAGGAATACGTTTTCCAAGTCTTCTTCTCTAAGACTGATGAAGTTATGATCTGAGGTATAACTGGTTTCTGTTTCTTGTTGCTCAAGCGACCATGTAGTTTTTTACTTCATGAGCAAGGCCTACGTGATTACATCATTGTGGTCGCTCTTAATGCTATACATACATACATACATGCATGCATACATACATACATACATACATACATACATTCATTCATTCATACATACATATGCTCGAAATGAGGAGTAGATAGACAGCCGGCAACTGATGAAGGGTCCTTCCTCTGTGGTTACTTATCCTGTTTTCCATTTTCTTCTCTCGTTGTTTACGTATATATTATATTGTCAAACAAGTGTGGCGTCCCACACGGGACAGTGCTACTGACGTTTATAGCCCCAGGAAGAGGTCTCTTCCAGCTGGCTAACGACACATATTCTGTGTCCGATTAGTATTTGCGAGGAGAGGTCATCGCTCCCATCCTAAGCTTTACGTGATACACACGGACTCGAGTTTCTGGTTGGTTACCCGTCCTCAGCATGTGTTAATCACCAGCTAGTAATGAAAACTCACCCCACTCGCAAAATACTATATGCTTTTTCCAGCGACGAACCATCGCTGATCTCGAAAAAGGAGAAATAAGCTATATTAAATCTCTGAGAGTGATGTAAACAGTAGCAATACGAAATCGTGACAAGCAAATGCCAACCAAGTGTGGCGTCCTATACAGTGCCACTGACGTTTATAGCCAGCTGGAAGACATCTCTTCTAGCTGGCAAACGACACACATTCTTAACAAAATAACCAGAGGTTTACCGCATGGATAAATCAAGGACACGACAGAAAGAAAACAACAAGCGGAAATCTAACAAAACTTAGCATGCAGAAAAATTCACGATAATATAACGAACGGTAAACAGGATAAAAACAATATACATGGATCTTCAGTCAGTGTCCGGAAAGTCCTTGCAGTTCCGCACATTTTTATCACTGAGACTGCTCGAATCCGGCAAGTGCCGGAAACTTAAGCTAAAAGCATTAAGCCTCTGGAAAAAAGCGAATTATTGAGTACAAGAACGGAAAAGAAAAGAAAGAAAGTTAGAATTCTACCCTTACAACAGATAAACGCCTTTCGGCTATACAAGAGAAGGAAAAAATTGTGCATTTACAAATGCAAATGAAAAATATAACAGAAAGGGTCTTTCGACTATCGGACAAACGTAACGTTGTGAAATAAGGGTGCAAGAACAAGAGAAAAAGAATTACATATATATAGAATGGACAAACGTCTTTCGGCTCTACAACAGAAGGAAAATAATTGTACAATCACATCAGTAACTGAGTGGTTCTTTCGACTATCAGACGAAGGTAGTAAGCTGGCGCAAAGAAAAAAATGAAAAATCTTAACAGACCGAGCGGTAGACCAGACGAACTCGATGGACTTGGACAGCGGCTGGTCGTACAAGGACGACGATGGCTTGGCCGGACAGCGATCATGTAGTAGCAGAGGGAAAGAGTTGAAGAAGAGAGTGGAACTAAGGAATAAGAGAGAGGGAAAAAATCAGTAGAGAGGCAGAAGGAGAGAAAAAGTTACAAGGGAGACAAGCGAGGAAGGAAAGCAAAAGGATTGAGGAATAAGAGGGAGAGGGAAAAGGACTAAGGAATACGAAAGAGGGAAAATGAAATCAGAGGGAGTGAGGACCGAGAGGGAGGGAAAGAGAGAAAGACAGAAACAGAAGGAAAGAAAAAGGAAGAAAAAAGAGGAAGGAAAGAGAGGGCAAGAGTGGTAGATAATATACAAGAAATATATCCTTTTAACGAAGTAAACCACTTGTATGGCAGGGATAAATCAAGGTCAGGACAGAAAGAACGGAAGCGGAAAACTAACAAAAGAAAACACGATGAAAAATACACGATAACATAACAAAAGGTTAACAGGACAAAAATAAGATTCACGGATCATTCACAGCTGATTTTCTCTTCAGTCAGTGTCCGAAAAATCCTTGAACCGCCGAAAGGCGTTCGTCCGTTGCATATGTATAATTCTATCTTGGTTTTGTTTCCCTTCTTGTGTACATTTGTTTGCTTTTCCCAGAGGTTTAATACTTTTAGCTTAAGTCTCTGGCACTTGCCGGATTCGAGCAGTCTCGGTCATAAAAGAGTGCGGAACTACAAGGACTTTCCAGACACGGATCATTCCCAGCCAGTTTCCTCTTCAGTCTGGGAATTCCTTGCAGTTCCGGTGTTTTGTTGGCTTTCCGCTTGAATTTTTCTGTCATACCCTTGATTTACACACACACACGCACACATACAAACACACACACACATACACACCCATGTATGTATATATATATAAGGTATAAGTTAGAGGTGTTGAAACCTCTAAGAGATAGATATATCCAGAGGCACCCCTGGTAATTATCTCAGTATATATGGTCCTCCTTATAATGTATACAGCAGTAGATAATTTAAAGGTAAACCGTAGTTTAATGTATATATAAACGATAAGAAAATAGAGAAATAAGTAACACTGAGAAGTGGATGTTTGGTGCTATAAAGCCATTATGTAATTAGTTAAGACGAGAGTTAGAGTGAGTTTACAGCTGTTTCCGTGTCTCAGGCTGAGGTAAATACGTATTTACCTCGTTGCAAATGGTAGACATCATCAGAACGAAGAAAGCAAAGATAAACAAAAAGGAGGATAGAGCGAAATATACTGCGAGGAAGGTTGTTTATGGAAGACCAGCAGTCGCCCATTCATACTAACCTCCTCTCTACACACTCCATTCTCCTCTTTGTTTATCTTTGCCTTTTTTGTTCTGATGATGTCTACCATTTGCAACGAGGTAAATACATACTTACCTCAGCCTGAGACACGGAAACAGCTGTAAACTCACTCTAACTCTCGTCTTAACTAATTACATAATGGCTTTATAGCACCAAACATCCACTTCTCACTGTTACTTATTTTTCTATTTTCTTATCGTCTATATATGTATATATATATATATATATATATAAAGAGAGAGAGAGAGAGAGAGAGAGAGTGAGTGAGAGTGAGATACGTATACACACACACACACACACATATATATATATATACATATATATATGTAGGAATGTATATGTATAATTGAGTATATATATATATATATATCGTTATCTGCCTCTTCCCGTAACTGTCTGTCTGTCTGTCTATCTATTCATCTATCCAATCTACTTATCTATCAAGTTTTCTACGTATTTCATATCCTGTTTATGCTCATCTTCTCCCATCACACTCTCTATCTCTATCTCTCTCCTTCTCCCTCTATGTACCTACCTAACTCTCCGTTCATCCCTCTGTGTATCTCCGTATGACAACAAAGGTAATAATAATCTATAATTATTTAGACACTGTTTAATTGTTGACATATCTGTTAGTTTCCGCTGCTGCCGCCGCCACCGCTACGTAACTAGGAAACCTGCATGTTTGCTAACGTGTCTCTTGTCACATTCTGCTGAACTTAATGAATGAGTGGACAGCAGAGAGCGGGCAGTGGACAGTTGAGGAGCTTACTGTTCTCTAACGTACATCAATATTTTGCAGAATATCGACCCGACACTAGCCGGAAGTTTAAATCAGAACGCACAGAGCTCTAGAAGTTTCTCGAACGGGCATTCTCTTCATTTTCTTGAAGAAGATTTCATCACTACTGCCGTGCATCAATCCATCCATCCATCCGTCCATCCATCCATCCATCCATCCGTCCATCCGTCCATCCATCCATCCATCCATCCATCCATACATACATACATACGTACGTACGTACATACATACATACATACATACATACATACATACATACATACATACATACATGGACTGCTGTCGTTATTTCTCTTTTTGTTGTTTTTATTGTTGTTTCACTAAATTAGTATAACCGCAGTTCAAATCGAAAAGCACCTAGAATATTTTCGACCGAAAATTCTCTTTCTCATCGTATTCTCATGGTTGCTGCCGTTGGTTTTCCTTTTAATAACAAGTTCGTCTTAAAGTTGCTCTCATCGATTTTCTTATTATTTTCACTGTCGTTGTTGTCTACTATCAGGTTATTCCCTAAATTAACACACCTATGACCTGTAGGTAATAACCTGTACGACGGAGTGTAACAGTCGGAAACATATTTCAAAACAAACCACGCCTTCAGTTAATGGATAAAACATGCATTCAATTAAGTTCTGATTGTTGACACAATAGAAGCAGACGAAATGAACTTAATCAAAAACAACAGATTTTGGTCCTCTGCGACTTTTTTAATGTCAGTGTACATTGCAGTACAGTTTTGGTGAATTAATTAAATAAATAATAGTTCTACTACTTTTAAGTACTTGTGTATGTTGCGTGTTAGCAAGCCACAAGGGGTGGGGGTGGGGTATATTGTTCGCAGTATGGTATTGCCGTTGTATTCTGGTGTGTAATGGCAGTATTTGAAAAATGGTAATAAGCGTAGTTCCAAGGACTATGAGAACCGTTGCTCATGCTGGTTTTGTTATTGTGGTCAAGCAATATTTCCCAGGTCGGCCAATATTTAAACATATTATTAGGGGAAGTGTTAGGAGAAGTGTTCGGGTTCCAGATTTTTCTTCAGACATTTCAGAGTGAACTAATTTTCCCGAGTTTTCATTTTCTTAAAAACCTTAAGTATGTTAGTTGCGTGAGATCTAGTTTGAATATCCAGTCGATCCCAGTGCAAAAATTCCTTCACGGGTACATTGCCGTCAGCGCCGTTGTGGCTGATAATTTTCTTCTCTTAGACACAAGCGAGTTCTCAATGCTCAAACTTGTGGTAAATGTCATTCTGGAAATAACCATCTCATCGATTTTACAGAAATTAATTATCAGGTTTGTCATTTTTCAAAATCGTTATGCTTAAGGAAATGTTGAAATTACTTTATTGCATTGGTTTTGTTTAGCACCAGTTTCACATTAACTAAGAATTCCTATATTCAAAGATATTCCAAACATTACAACCCCGCGACCTATGTGCACGGAACACAGGACCACATAATCCAAAGTTATCTCTAGAATAGGATACGATAGATATTTTGCTGCTAATTCTAGGAGAGCAAGTTACGAAGTGAGAGTAGCTCAGTGGCTTGGAAGATGTCGGTTGCGGAGACTGACAATGTTTAAATTGTACTGTGAAATCTGGGGAGTAGTGTTATCTTGATGAGAATAACTAATTTTAACATTAAAAAGTTTGAAGAGTTTGTTCTAATCAATGGTAATTTTACATGATATCTTACTAAGGAGATAAAGACATCTGGTTATTACTACTGAAGTATATATGCACTGACTAACACACACATATGCTCAACCCATACATTCTTCCCACAAACACTCCCTACACACACTGTCACACACACACACACACACACACACACACACACTACCCCCCACACATGTTTTTATGCATATGTATGTGTATGGATGTACGTAAGTGCGCATTATATATAAATATGAATAACATATTTTTCCTCAGTTCAAATTCATTCAAACTTTTCGTTTTATCTTTGAAGTATTTTTAATCTAAAATATTGTAAGGGCTTCATTGTCAATCTTCTGTAGGTTTCCTTCGAGAATAAAGTCATTTGATGTGATTGAGGCCTAAAGCAATTCACATAATGTGTGTGACAACAGCTTTGAAAACAGATACACATATATTCTTTTATCCTTTTACTTATGTCAGTCATTTTACTGCGGCCATGCTGGATCATCACCTCGAGGAGTTTTAGTCGAACAAATCGATGCCAGGATATATTTCATAAACCTATTATTTATCTTTCAACCTCTTTTGCTGAACCATTATGTTAGTGGAAGGAAGCACACCAACACCGGTTGTTAATCGATTTTAGGGGGACAAACACAGACACAAAGGCATAGAAAGAAATATACATATATATACGATGGGCTTCTTTCAGTTTCCGCCTGCCGAATTTATTCACGAGGCTTCGGTCTGCCCAAGTTGCCATGCAGTGGCACTGAATCGGGAACCATGTGGTCAGGAAGAAAGCTCCTTACCACACAGCTACACCTGCGCCTATACATATATATATATATATATGTATGTATATATATATATATATATATATATATATATATGTGTTGATTCGTTAGCTACTGCACGCATTTTTTTCTCTCCTCTTTCTGTGTTTTTCTCTCTCTGTGTATCTTTCTGTTGAAGAGCATAGGCTCGAAACGTTAAAGACTTGTTTTATTTATATTTCCTGAGCGCCATACTAATACAATTGTTCGTTTGTTTTCCACCTGCCTTCGTCTTTTGTTTATTTTCATAAAGCTTCCCGTTATATATATATATATATATAATATATATATATATATTATATATGTATGTATGTATGTACATATATTTATATATGTGTGTGAGCATGTACGTACATGTGTGTGTGTATGGAATTTACAAAAAAAAACAAAAAGACGAAGACAGGTGTGTAAGCAACAAACAGGTGTATTAGTTTAACGCTCGGGAAGGTGAGAAAGTTTTTTTATTTTTCGAGTCTACGCTTTTAACAGAAAGGAACTCGAGAAAATAAACAGAGGGAGAATAATATATATATATATATATATATAGAGAGAGAGAGAGAGAGAGAGAGAGCATGATCACTTAGACATAGCTGGCTGATGCGTATGAGCTGATAGTTTCTAAAACATTTTCGCGTATTGTTTTAGGTGTGATTACTTTGGAGCTTTTCACTTCCTTTACAGCAATATCCATAACAAGAAAGCATTTCTATTTTCCTGATTTGAAAGCCATCGATGAACCTCGGCCTCTGATTCACGTCCCAACTCGGGAATTCGCTGACTTAACGTTAAACATCTTTAAAGCAAACGCAGCAAAAGGTTAATCTTTTATAATGAAACTAGCACTATGACCCGGCAACGCCGGGTCGTAATGCTAGTGCATGCATATACAGCTGGGTGCGTGCACACATGCACGCGAGTACTGTCCAAATCTCCGACCAATCACATACAGCCAGCCGGCATTCAATTGGCGTATCAAGTTTCGGGCATTCTAATTGGATTTTGGATAGAAAATTCACAAAAAAGTCATTTCTATTGGTTTTTTAATGGCTTTACCCAGGGGTGACTGGGGAAATATAAAGATGTGCACGACCACCCTTGGACGGTTGTGAATGACCATAGAAAGTGCGAGCCCTCTAACTAAAAAATTGTGGATTTGTATAAAGGACACACAGACATTTAACCGTTTATATATATAGAGATGACATCGACAGCTTAATTAAGATTTTTAGTTGAAACCTGGGTCTACTGTATAGGTTTCAACAAGACTGCTTGTAGACCACATCTACGAATGTAAGCAGAACATATTTTTCGTGTAAATAGCAAAAATTATGGTTCCTATGTTAAATTTATCACTCAGGCTGGTATGTATATTTGAATGTTGGTATCTTAAAGTCAATTGAAGCAGCAAACATATTTAACAAAGTTAAAGGAAAGATTGAAGAAAATACTTAATAGTCGGGTAATTTAAAATTCTGTACAATGGAATTATGAGAGATATGCTAAGAGGAGGTCCAATCAGTAGAACTTTTTTAATTAATCACTCTACTTTTTGCAACATACATATGTTCACACACGCACAGACACATACACACACACGCACATGCATCTTCCACACACACTCACATGCTCATGCACGCGCGCACAGTGACACATATGTATGTGTGTATGTTATGATGTATGTATGTATGTATGTGTGTATGTAAGTATATATGTAAGTATGTATGTATGTTTGTAAGTATGTATGTATGTAAGTATGTATGTATGTGTGTATGTATGTATGTGTGTATGTATGTAAGCATGTGTGTATGCATGTATGTAAGTGTGTATGTATGTATGTGTGTATGTATGTATGTGTGTATGTATGTATGTGTGTATGTATGTATGTATGTATGTATGTATGTATGTATGTATGTATGTATGCATGTATGTATGTAAGTAAGTATGTATGTAAGTATATATGTATGTATGTATGTAATGTATGTGTGTATGTATATGTATGTGTGTATGTATGTATGTATGTGATGTAAGTATATGTATGTGTGTGTATGTATGTATGTATGTATTGTAGGTGGTATGTAGTATGTATGTATGTATATGTGTATGTTTGTATGTATGTATGATGTATGTATGT
>NC_043021.1:28407527-28412527 GCF_006345805.1 Octopus sinensis
GAGATGCCTTCTGTACGAAGGACATACAGTTAAGTGTGAGTGAAGATACATTTACCGTCACATACTTTTTGGTGTCTATGCATTATATATGATAAACTTTGCTAATTGCTTTTAGCTACCAGACTAATTTGGGACATATGAAAGGAAAACTTTATATTACTCAGAACGTATCAAACAAGAGCAGACTAAAAGTCTGATAACAAGTAAAGGTGTTTAGGTAAAATGCTTTGGGCAGGCAAAGGGTTAATCTAATCAGTTACAAACACCCGGATTAAAAGTCATCGACGTAACCTTTTATTTCTAGCTATTTTGAAATCATTATACAATTGGCGCAGGCGTGTGTGTGTAGCAAGATGCTTGCTTCCCAACCATATGGTTCCTAGTTCAGTCCCACTGCGAGGCACCTCGGACAAGCGTTTTCTTCTATAACCTCGGGCCAACCAAAGCAACGTTTGGTGGATTTGGCAGACGGAAACTGAAAGAAGCTTGTCGTATACACACACACACACATATATATGTATATGTATGTGTGTGGGTGGGTAGGTGTGTACCACACCACCGCTTACCGACCGGTGTTCGTGTGTTTATATCCTCGTAGTTTAGCAGTTCGGCAAAAGAGAGAGAATAAGCAACAGGCTTATAAAGAAGATAAGTACTTGGGTCGGTTAGTTGAACTAAAACACTTCGAGGTGCTGCCCAAAAATGGTCTCAGTCAGATGACTGAAACAAGTATACGATGCAAAGATAAACAGCACGAATCACAATTTCTAGAAGAGAGTACGACATTAAAAATAAGTCCTTTCAGTATTTCAGGCGATAAGGTGCGAATCATTTAGTTAACCATTCTAGCAGATCAAGGGCCTTCGCCAAGATTCTCGCACCGACAATATACTTTGCGTCATCAAATTTTCTCTGTTTCCTCCGTAAATATTCTGTTGCCAGTTGAGTTCTTAATAAAGTCTGCTATAAATTTTATCATAGTAGACATTAAAATGGTGGACAGATTCAAAGGCTTCAATAAAGAAGAGTGTCAACATTTAAAGTTTCATTTCAATGAATGGAGATAAATATTCGGAGAAATATCGTGTCTTGCCTTCTGTTGTATATATTTACAAACCACCGATGGGTTTTAAAAACAATATTGTGGTAGTGTCTCATTTTTAACATTTTGTTGCTTTATATGTTATACGTACCCACTCACATATACGTACTTATTCGTATACAAATATATAGGTATATATATATTCAGGTATAAGTATGAATGTATGTATGCATATATATATATATGTATATATATACATATACATACATACATACATACATACATACATACATACATACATACATACATACATACATATACATATATATGTATATATATATATAATAACAAAATGATAAATAAAACATATGTATATATATACATGCATATATGGGTACAGGACACAAAAAAACGTCGAACACAATGAGAAACAAAAACATAAAAACAAAAGCAAAGAAACGGACATTTTTGTAAACAACGAAAAAACAGAGTAAAAGACATACAACACAGGAAAATTCCCCTTCTTCAGCCGCCTCGGTTTCGTCTACTCCGTGTTTCGGAATATGCATCTACGTATGTGTATGATATATATATATATATATATATATATATATATATATATATATATAATGTAGCATTATGATATATATATATATAATATAAATGTATGCATATATATATAATATATATAAAATATTATTCGAGACAAAACCACTATTTTGCAAAACAAAAAGAGGAAAGACTTAATCAATACATAAAATTTTAATAAATAGTCAAAAAAACCGCCACTACAATCGTTTCTTGTCTTGATCGACAATCTTCAGGTGGACTTCCAATCTAAAAAATCAATATTTTAAAATATAAAAATAATAATTTTAAAATAATTAAAGTATGAATGAAAAAATATAAGTATATAATCCATATATAACCTATCTATAATCCATATATAATCAATATATAAACAATATATAAACTAAAAAAACCTATCAACAATTAAATATAAAATATAAAATATAAAATATAAAATATAAAATATAAAACAACAAAAAAAAATAATAATATAATAATAAACTATATATACACCCATACGCATATACCTAATTATATATAACCATATCTAACTACATACACTAAATCACACACCTATATATATCCCTATACATACACATAAAAATGTCTAGGCAACTATAAATAAATAAAATAGCTAAATACTTCAACACAATACTTATTCATACTCCCACACACACACACATACAACCCACATTCACGCTCTAGAAAACGGACATCACTCAAAACTATGAACGGAGAAATAGAATAAATGGAATTAAAAATTATATTCACTTGGTAAAACGAAACTACTTAAAAATTATGAATGAAACAATGCAATAAAACAACAGACATCGCAAATAGACACAAATTACTACAAATTCCTTATCAAACCTACCATGATAACCAAAACTCATAAAAACATATAATGATAAAATCTCCCTTTACTAAACTCTATAACAAACCTATATAGCAATCCCCCTAACCTAAACATTCACACACAAATACACACACGTAAACCACACACCCACATATGTATATATATACATGCATATATGGGTACAGGACACAAAAAACGTCGAACACAATGAGAAACAAAAACATAAAAACAAAAGCAAAGAAACGGACATTTTTGTAAACAACGAAAAAACAGAGTAAAAGACATACAACACAAGGAAAATTCCCCTTCTTCAGCCGCCTCGGTTTCGTCTACTCCGTGTTTCGAATATGCATCTACGTATGTGTATGAATATTATATATATATTATATATATATATATATATAATATATATATATATTATATATATATATATATATATATATAAATGTATGCATAATATATATATATATAATATATAAAATATTATTCGAGACAAAACCACTATTTTGCAAAAAAATCAGTAACAATTGCTGAAATATCTATATTGTTTGATTCGTAGTTTTATTAAATTTAGATTTAAATAATTTCAAATTCGTGAAGCCGAGTTATAACCTTCTTTTATGTTATCAATGTATTTGTGATTGGCGTAAAGCCACGTGATCTGCCACGCAGTATTATTCATATTTTACTGCTTGAGCCATGAAGAAGTTACTTCTGAGGTGTCGTTCACCTGCTTCATGTAACAATCAACCCTCGTTGTAATCGTATCCATTTTTTCTATATATATAAATGTATGCATATATATATATATATATACACACCAATATGTATATATATACATAAATACACACTCGCATATATAAATACATACACATCTGTATATATACATATTTGTGTGTAAATGTGTGTGTGTATGTGCGTGTGTATGTGCGTGTGTGTTTGTTTCTCAATACGTCAGATTATAAACTCATTAATGTCTGGTTAGCTACAGTGATATAGACAAAGCATTATATGCATACGTTTGTTTATGTTTGCGCGTTTGATGACATCTCTGGGGCAACTAACCCGGTATGACCACGGTCCCATCAAGCAAGAACATGAGGTAAGCAAACAAACAAACCAACAAACAATCCATGCCATCGAGCGATTAAAACAAACGAACACCTCAATTTGGAGACAAGTTTTACCTAAAATCCTTTATCTGTGCTTCTGAGACAAATGGCAGTAAGTGGGCAAGTTATCTACAAAGATGGTCGAATTTTCTTCAATAGGCTGAAGTCTGCTACAAGGAAGCTTAGGACCAGATAGCTTCTTTAAACTGTGGGACGGTTTTAAATCAATCACCTGAGAAGAATTACATTCTTTTCCATGGACTTCCATACAGTAACTATGTACCAGTTGTTACTAATCTTTAGTGTAGAATAGGATTCGCTGGAAGATTGGAGCTCGAAGTAACGCGAAGTGTGATCGAGCAAAAACGGACGTTGCTTTGCAAAAAATATGTTCGATGGATTGACAGAACCATTAACGTCGAAAAAAACAACCTACAATGTTTTTTTATGCCTTTCTGATGCTCTGCGATCAAATCCTTGTGAGGTGATTTTAGCATTTCGTCCTTGTGGTATCGATAAAATAATTTATCAGTAAAGTAATGAGTGCGACGTCATCGGCTAACACATAATTATCAAAACTGTTCGGGTAATTGTTTTCGCACAGAAAATCTACTTTAAAAAATACGTGCTTCTTGTCATGTACATTGACAAAATAGACGGAAAACTGCTTGCTACCTCCTCCTAACAATGCAATTTAGGATGGCATACACAATTTTAGCACGCTATGAAACTTTTCCTATCCACAAACACACACACACACACGCACATACACACACACACAGATAGACAAATAGATAGATAGATAGATAGATAGATAGATAGATAGATAGATGTGTATATAAGTATGTATATGTATGCATATGCATACATGTTTATGTATGTATGCATATATTTATATAATCCTCATGTATACATATGCACATACATACACATACATACATACGTACAAACATACAACATATATATATATATATGTATATATATATATATATATATATATATATATATATATATATATATATATATATATATATATATATATATTATATGGATAGATAAATAGATATTGCATCTAAAAGCTATGTAACATTCTAGGTGACAATAGTATGAAAAAAGTTGAATGAAGAAAAGTTCTCTGGCGTTGCGTAACATTTGCTTTGTTGAATGTGCGCAGATTAATTGCATTGTAGCTAACCAAAAAAGAAAAAAAACATAAAAGAAGAAATAAAAAGAGACTTTGGATGTGACGTAAAGAATGTCAACTGCAGGAGATATCAACACGAACTTGAAAACCAATTAAATAATCGAACAGAGAATATTCGATGTAGTACTGTAGAGAGAGAGGATGTTACATAGTTAATGGTATTGCAAGAGTAATAACAGATGTGTTGGCACTGGTAATGTAGCAGATCGCTACAGC
>NC_043021.1:28427527-28445027 GCF_006345805.1 Octopus sinensis
GCATGATCACAGATGATCTAAGGTTGTTTAACAAACTGCAATAACAAGGAGGATAACACCAATAACAACGATAACATCAACAACGAAAACACCACCAAGGGTTGCACCGCCATTTAATTTGAGAAGTTTAGTACTAAAATTAGGGCAGTATTGGAAAGTTATCAAGAAATTGGTGGAATGCAAGAACGTTGAGAAATGGGAATAGCTTAATTGTTATTGGTCATGTGACCTATTCCAGGTGGCTTTTCATGAAAAGGAAAAGGTGTGCTTGTCTTGAATCACTAATATCAGCGATTCAGAAAAAAAGCGGGTAGCTCTATGATGGGAAGGGGAGAGAGAGATGGAGAGAGAGAGAGAGAGAAAGAGAGACAAACAGACAGAGGAGCGAGAAGGAGAGCGATAGAGAGGGGGGAGATAGAGAGACAGGCAGACAAACAGGTATACAGGTAGGCAGACAGACGGAGAGACAGACATAGAAAGAGAGAGGGAATTTGTGTATATATATATATATATATAAATAGATGAGTGTATTTTACCTTGTTAACAATTAACACGGATAAATGAATGAATAGTTACCAGGGCAGCAAAATCTCACAGGTAAAGATGTTGTAACTCCTTGTTTATAAAGGTTGAAACTTCGTGTTTACGTTGAATATTTGAATAATAGGAATAAAAAATGGAGTCAACGCAGGTTTAAACAAGTATTTTTTCTTTCTACATATGTTTCAAAAATTCCACTGATACTTATTCAAAAGAAGAAAAGGTATAAACAATGCAATCTTCTTTCGGGAAAGTGAAAAAACGAAACTGTCAATACGACATTTTAGCCAAAATTTTTGGCTAAAATGTCGTATTGACAAGTTTCGTTTTTTCACTTTCCCGAAGAGAAGATTGCATTGTTTATACCTTTTATTCTTTTGAATAAGTATCAGTGGAATTTTTGAAACATATGTAGAAAGAAAAAATACTTGTTTAAACCTGCGTTGACTCCATTTTCTATTCCTATATATATTATATATATATATATATATATATACGTTTAAATATTTGTTGTGCAAGATTTTTTATTGAAGTCGTCGTGTGGTTGAAACAGATATTGTTATATTTCGGAATCATATTGCCAGTTTAGCCAATAAAAACACACGCACTATATATTGGTGTTATTTTGCTTCGGTGATATTTATTTTTTACATTAATCTTAATCTTATTTCGGCTAAAGTTCTTTCGTCACACTCCTGTGACCGCATCAGTGGTCCTTTGTTTTCTTCTCACTTACTTGTGTCTCTCCTTACTAACCGTCAGCCATTTTGTATTTCTATTGACATACAATAGAAATACAAAATGGCTGACGGTTAGTAAGGAGAGACACAAGTAAGTGAGAAGAAAACAAAGGACCACTGATGCGGTCACAGGAGTGTGACGAAAGAACTTTGGCCGAAATAAGATTAAGATTAATGTAAAAAATAAATATCACTGAAGCAAAATAACACCAAATATATAGTGCGTGTGTTTTTATTGGCTAAACTGGCAATATGACCATTCCGAAATATAACAATATATATATATATAAGGTAAAACTTACTTAGAAGTGGATGCGTGGCGTTCTTTCATATAATAACAAAATAATAAATAAAACATATATATACGTACCTACATATATATGTATATATATACATGCATATATGGGTACAGGACACAAAAAAAACGTCGAACACAATGAGAAACGAAAACATAAACACAAAACCAAGGAAACGGATATTTTTTTAAACAACGAAAAAATAGAGTACAAGACATACAACACAAGGAACATTCCCCTTCTTCAGCCGCCTCTGTTTCATCTACTCCGCGTTTCGAAAGTAAAGGCGAGACACGACTTCTTTGAAACAGTCCTTCCCGCAAAGCAAATTAAATAAAATTTGAGATTTTTTTGCGGAGGGGTAAAAATGGTAACAAAAACAGGACAGTAAAAACAATACAAATAAAAACAGTAAAAGACAGGAAAATGAGAATACGAGTAACACGAACATTAAGGGCTGTGAAGTTTTGTTTTTATGTTTTCGTTTCTCATTGTGTTCGACGTTTTTTTGTGTCCTGTACCCATATATGCATGTATATATACATATAGATGTAGGTACATACATATATGTATGTATGTATGCATATGTTTTATTTATTAATTTGTTATTATATATATGTGTGTGTGTGTGTGTGTGTGTGTGTTACGTGTGTGTATGTGTATGCGTGTGTGTGTTCGCTTGTGTATGGGTACATGTACGTGTAGTGTAAGTACTGAATGATAGATCATCGAAATGTTTACCGTTACTGTCATCTCGAACAGTTTCAATAAACGCTGGGAGTAATTCATTCTGATTAATTATTCATTAACGCAGTCCGTATGATAAAAAAAATAGAGTTAGTTTAGTGATATTCGTATCTCCCACTTAGCTTTTAAATGAGGCACACCCTTAAAGGGCTTAGTCCAACAAATCGACCCCAATACTTACATTTTTAAGTCTGCAGCTTATATTCTGTTTCTCTTTTGTCGAATCAATAAATTACGAGGATGTAAACAAACGGACACTGATTGTCAAGCAGGGCGAGTTCAAAGAATAGCACAATGTCACTCACAAACACACACACTCACACATACACACGCACACACAAATATAAATACATATATCATATACATATATATATGTGTATATACATACCTATATAGATCTAAGTATGCATGTATATGTATATGTATATATATATATATAATATATATATTATTTGTAAAAATGGTAAAAGAACAAAAGAAATATATATATATTATTTATATATATATAATATATATATATATATATATATAATATATATACAAAAATTTTATAATTACAATTAGGCTCATAATTATAGAATTTTTGTATAAGTTTACTGAAAATGGTTCTTTTAACATACCGAACTACTTGGTAAAATTATTTATTAATTGATTAATTAATTTTACCCTTTATTATATACATACATACATACATACATACATACATACATACATACATACATACATACATACACGCACACACACACACGAATACACACACAGACAAACATATATTTAAGCCTTCGACTCTTTCTGTCCAAAAGGCTTTTTCGCACCAGTATTTTGGGAGCCCTTACCTGATCATATGACCTGCAAGAAATAACAGTAAATCTCCATTCAAACACATGTGTATCTATAGTGTACCTATAGATTTATGTGCGCATCAAGAGCAAAACTATCTATTTATTTATATATATACGTACATACATAAATGTATATTTATTTATATATATACGTACAGACATAAATGTATCTGAAGGCGTTTTTCTTCAGAATTTCTGCACGAATTTCCCTCCCAAGGCATCCTTCGACCCGGAGCTATGGTAGACCACACTTACCTAAAGTGCCGTGCAGTGGGACTGAAACCGAAACTGTCTGAGTGTGAAATGAGGTTCTTTATCTCAGGGAAATGATTTAAAACCAATGACTCGATGTTTTTCGGGAAGACGGTACAACATGTTTTATTTTCCTCAAAATGAGAAAATAACATTGACTCTAAATTCCGTGAGCTGTTACAACACATATCGGAAGCAGAATGTTTATATTCATTCATAGAAAGATCCTTCGTCTGACCATCATAAAATGAATAAAGGCATACAATTGGTTGCGTGCAACAGTAAGGACACATATGTATAAAGTAATGATTCGCAATCACACACACATACACTCACAAACATCAAAGATTACTGAGACATGTTCATACAGGTGATAAGTACAGGAGCGTGCTGTAACATCTATGCACCAACTGACCTAATCGCATATCTATAAACTCAAAGAAATGTCTACGCTGAAAGTCTGATTGCTTTTTTAGGGAGCCAGCTTAGACACCATTAAAAACTTGATTAAATCTCAAAATACACATACTTATATACATGCATACGGAGAGACACATACAAACATACTTACACACATATACATGTACATGCAAACATACATGCATACATATATACATACAGACGTAGACATATACATACATGCAAGCATTCATTCAGACATACATACACACATACATATATGCACACATACACACAAACACATACACACATACATACATACACACACAGACACATACATACATACATACATACATACATGATTGCTTCATAAGTGTCAAATGGCAGCCGATTGACGTTCAGCCCGATTCTCCTGATTTACTTTTCCCTGCCTGTGTGCAGATATGTCTTTTCAATCAACAGAAAAGATACAAAACATATCAAGAAATGAAATGATTGTGACACATCTGTACGTCATATGTTTCAAGTGACAGAAGCCCGTACAATCCGTTTACCTCTCTCTCTCTCTCGGTCGCCATAGTAGATTCTAGTGATGTATTGAAGATGAATCGTACGAATTTCAAATGCAATTTGCGTCAGAGTATCTCTTTCCAAGAAGAGCTGTCTTCCCTGGGACTCTGTCAAAAGTAACGGGAGCCTCCTTTACTCCTGGGAAATGTATATAGCCCATAGGTGGGACCTAGACAGATACTACCATTCCGTGTCAGAACCGACTTGGGAGTAATGATTGTAAAGAGGTGATTACTTGCTACCCACAGGTCCAGAACTCCTGAACTGGAGCCTCTTCACCGCATGCAGATCAATGGCATATCATAAGATACTTACATAGATCCATCCATCCATCCATCCATTCATCCATCTATCCACCCATCCATCCAACCATACATACATACATACATACATACATACATACATACATACATACATACATACATACATACATACATACATACACACTGCACATAACCTGACTCCAAATATTGTACGTCGGTTACGACGACGAGGTTACAATTGATCCGATGAACGGAACTGCCTGCTCGTGAAATTAAGGTGCAAGTGGCTGAGCATTTCACGGACACGTGTACCCTTAACGTAGTTGTCGGAGGAGATTCAGCGTGACACAGACTGTGACAAGGCTGGCCCTTTGAAATACAGGTACAACTGAAACAGGAAGACAGAGTGAGAGAAAGTTGTGGTGAAAGAGTACAGCAGGGTTCGCCACCACCCCTGACGGAGCCTCGTGGAGCTTTAGGTGTTTTCGCTTAATAAACACTCACAACGCCAGGTCTGGGAATCGAAATCGCGATCCCTACGACCACGAGTCAGCTGCCTTAACCACTGGGCCATTGCGCCTCCACACATATACATATAAGCATGCAAAAACATACCCCGTTGATGTTGTTGAAATTCCTATGATGTAGGATAGAAACCGGCTCTTTCAGTATTGGAAAAGAAACCTTGAAATAAAACTGAATAATGGCATATATAGACGAAAAATTGCTGTTTGCATTTGTGTATGTAAAAGTAAGGTGAAGATTTTCATGCTTCAGCCCAACATATAGAAGCGAGCCGAGTTTTTGTGATATTGGACTTCGATATTAAAGGCGGTGACATATTTACAATAAGATCATAGATGCATGAGCATGGCGAGGATCTTTTTGTTTTGTTTTTTTTTCTGTTTTCTTGTGTTAATTTATTTTCGTAGGTTATCGGTGTTGATAGTGTTTACTTATTCATATAGCTATAAATTTATTTATTTATTTATCTTATTGATTTTTCTTGATCATTGATAACAGGATATATTATGTAGCAAATAGGAATGTATTCAATCTTTTATATGATACAGCAAAACATCAGATCGATAATGGTAAATATATTTCAGAGTTAATTATTGATAATAGAAACAGTTGACGAAAAGGAGAAAACAAAGAATTTAAAATACGTCGATGGAATAAAATGCAGATTGAAGCAAAGGTAGACACCTACACGCGCACATGTATGCACTAAAGTATAGGATGGGACAAAAACTAAAGATGATTGTGTGTATGTGGTGTGCGTGCGTGTGTGTGTTTGAAGAGAGATGGTGAGAGACAGATGCAGTCTCCTAATTTCAAGAACTATTTTCTCTATCTCTCTCCACTTCCGGTCACTTTAGCCATGGAACCACACTCGTGCTTTTTTGGGATGATTTTTCTCCTTCCCTCTGGATCTTTCCTCTTTCCTCTATCTGACGAAGAGCCGTGCTCAAAACGTCACACTATATACATGCATACATACACACATACATACATACATACATACATACATACATACATACACACATACATACATACATACATACATACATACATACATACATACATACATACATAAATACATATATACATACTTACATTCATGCATGCATGCATGCATACATATATACATATATACATATATACACACACGCATGTATATGGAGATGACTCCGTCTTCACATATGATTGTTGTCTCTTTGTGCCTTCGCGTTGCCGATGGCTTCCTGAATTTCGATTTGTGACCACTCGGATGAGAGATCCTGTAACCGGTCTGCATAGTTTGAAGTATAGGCGATAGACGAAAGTTGTAACTCCCAATGCGCTTCGAACAGGTTAGGTCTGCACAGGTCACTAATCTTCTGTCGCCATAAGAATTTCAGTAGCTGGGATGATATATGAAGTCAACATAGAAAGACATCTCTACGTCATTGGATCATAGTGACAAGCATTGGTATGACATAAATATCAGTATCAGATATCAGAGTCTCTGTGATTACTACTTTGTGACAGACCGAAGCGAGATAGCCTGTGGTGAAGTGAAACAGCAAATTTTACGTCTGAGTGTGCATCTCCCAGAAACATGGTGTTACAACAGCTAAGGGTCCCTCACTCTCTGTAGTTTCACTGTGAGCCTTGACAAAAATCCAGTATAATTCTCCTTCCCTCGTTCGAATGGAATATCATCGCACATACCAATTAGCCCTTAGCTACGCCCCTACCAACTTCTGCTACCCAGGATAAGAGTAGACATTGAAACATTCGATAGTGGCCCTTGAATCGTGTTTACCAAGGCTATGCGGAGTGTGGAACTAGCTCTTATATATGTATATACAAACCTATGTATATTAACGCTTGTTTTTATGTTTAGTAATCATAAAATCACTGTTACATTAATCTGAAAGGTTACTTCATATCTTGTAGAGAAACAGATTTATTATTCTTTAACAAAAATAGTATTAGGAGGGATAGACCGATGATGGTTTGTCTGGCCGAAACTCCGAGTCACTTGCCTTATTGTTATTATTAATATTATTATTATTATTATTATTATTATTATTATTATTATTATTATTATTATTATTATTATTATTATTATTATTGAGTGAGAGAGCAGTTCATGCCATCAAAGTGACACTGGGGTAAAATATACTAAGCCCAATATACCCATCATGACTACCCGTCTGATAAAGGTACACCAGGCGCATGCATCACAACCATATGTGCGCGACATGGTGATCTCATATGAAGATAAAAAGCACAAGACCTTTCAGGTGGAGCCCAGTTAGAATTTTCTTCAGGTTGAGTAGCCCATCCCGCTCAAACGGTCCCTGAATAAGGGTTGTTTAAGGACGTTGAAAGAACCACCCATGTTTCCAGAGGTGAACTATTCAAACCCCAAACAATCCCTCTCAACACATGGCTATGTTGCTCCCCCACTACTTCTGCTCGTGATCAGAGATGCACATATCGTCAGCCACTAAGGGACATGCTCAACTGGTTAAGGTCAAACAACTGACAAGCAAATCTGTGGTATTGAGCAGAATATTTGCTGTAGCGCATCTTTTATATCAAGACAAAACAATGTACATGATAACACTTCCAATCAGTTAAGATCAGAAGCCATGAGAGCCACTGCCTGGTACCGCATCAGGGCATTATTATTATTATTATTAATATTATTATTATTATTATTATTATTATTATTATTATTATTATTATTATTATTATTATTATTATTATATGTTTGACTTTTGCTTTACATTTGTACAAGTTGGCTCCAAGTCTCACCCAGAGATCTCAAGAGACAACAGGCTGGAAGTTCATGTTTGTGTTATGCCTAGGGTGCCATATATTTGGTTTTGTACTTAGCGTTGTACTAGTGAATGTTTAAAAATAAACCATACGAAAAGTATGCTTGTTTTAAAACTTGAGATTACATTGAAATTATTATTATTATTATTATTATTATTATTATTTATTATTATTATATTATTATTATTATTATTGAGTGGGCCGGCAGAGAGCAGTGCATACCATCAAAGTAACACCGGTGTACAAATATACGAAGTGCAATATATCCATCATGACTGATAAGGTTACATGAGGTACATGCATAGCAACCACATATGCACAACATGGTGATTTTATAAGAAGATAAACAGCGCATGACCTTGCAGGTGGGGTCCAGTTAGAATTTTCTTCAGGTCGAGAAGTCCATCATGTTTCCAGAGGTGAATTATTCAAATCCCAAAGAATTCCCCTCAAAACATGACGATGATGCTCCCTTACAACTTCTGTTCATGATCAGAGATGCACTTATAGTCGGCCATAAAGGGATATGCTCAACTGGTTATGGTCATGCTACTGACAAGCAAATCTGTGTTGTTATTATTATTGTTGTTGTTCTTAATAAAAATTATGATTTCAGAATTTGGCACAAGGCTAGCATTTTCGGGGGCGGGGTTGAGTCGGTTACATCGAGCCCAGTTATTAACTGGTACTTTTTACATCAATCCTTAGAGAATGAAAACTATAGACGTCCTCAGCGACATTTGAACTCAGAACTTAAATACGAAGGAAATGCCGCTAAGCATTTTGTCCGGCATGCTATCGATTGTGCCAGTTCGTCGCCTTCTAATAATAATAATAATAATAATAATAATAATAATAATAATAATGGCTTCTGATCTTGACTGATTGGAAGTGTTATCATGTACATTGTTTTGTCTTGGTATAAAAGATGGGCTACAGCAAATATTCTGCTCAATACCACAGATTTGCTTGTCAGTTGTTTGACCTTAACCAGTTGAGCATGTCCCTTAGTGGCTGACGATATGTCATCTCTGATCATGAGCAGAAGTAGTGGGGGAGCATCATAGCCATGTGTTGAGAGGGATTCTTTGGGGTTTGAATAATTCACCTCTGGAAACATGGGTGGTTTTTTTCAACATCCTTAAACAACCCTTATTCAGGGACCGTTTTTAGCGGGATGGGCTACTCAACCTGAAGAAAATTCTAACTGGGCCCCACCTGCAAGGTCATGTGCTGTTTATCTTGATATGAGATCACCATGTCGCGCACGTATGGTTGTGATGCATGTGCCTGGTGTACCCTTATCAGACGGGTAGTCATGATGGGTATATTGGGCTTCGTATATTTTACCCCAGTGTCACTTTGATGGCATGAACTGCTCTCTCACTCAATAATAATAATAATAATAATAATAATACTTAATAATAATAATAATAACAAAACAACAACAACAATTATAATAATAATAATAATAATAATATAATAATAATAATAATAATAATAATAATAATAATAATAATGATAATAATAATAATAATAATAATGATAATAACAATAATAACAATAATAATAATAATAATAATAATAATAATAATAATAATAATAATAAATAATATAATAATAATAAATGCCCTGATGCAGTACCAGGCAGTGGCTCTCATGGCTTCTGATCTTAACTGATTGGAAGTGTTATCATGTACATTGTTTTGTCTTGGTATAAAAGATGGGCTACAGCAAATATTCTGCTCAATACCACAGATTTGCTTGTCAGTTGTTTGACCTAAACCAGTTGAGCATGTCCCTTAGTGCTGACGATATGTGCATCTCTGATCACGAGCAGAAGTAGTGGGGGAGCATCATAGCCATGTGTTGAGAGGGATTCTTTGGGGTTTGAATAGTTCACCTCTGGAACATGGGTGGTTCTTTCAACGTCCTTAAACAACCCTTATTCAGGGACCGTTTGAGCGGGATGGGCTACTCAACCTGAAGAAAATTCTAACTGGCCCCACCTGCAAGGTCATGTGGCTGTTTTCTTGATATGAGATCACCATGTCGCGCACATATGGTTGTGATGCATGCGCCTGGTGTACCTTTATCAGACGGGTAGTCATGATGGGTATATTGGGCTTCGTATATTTTACCGCAGTGTCACTTTGATGGCATGGACTGCTCTCTCACTCAATGATAATAATAATAATAATAATAATAATAATAATAATAAACACATACGCTAATACCTATATGTATCAATCTATTTATGTACCTATCTCTCACCTTTCTCTCTCTCCCTCTTTCTCTGTGTATATATGTTTTTATATGTATGCATAGACATTGATAGACAGAATAATAGATGAATAAATAAATAGACGGAAAGGCAGACAGACGACAGATGATATTGGCTTTCATGTGGCTTATCGTTATTTTATACGTTAGTATATTATATATGTAGGTGCTTTAATTTAGAAATTTATCCAGATTAATATCAAGACAAATAGCTGGACATAGTGATGGATACTTGGAAAGAAAGGTCGATAGACACACAGACAAATAGCCAGGCAGACTGATAGAACGATTTATACATGCTTCGATTGATAACTATATTGATATATATATATATATACATATGGAGAGAGAGAGAGAGGTTGATAGATCGATAGAGATAGAGAGAGAGAGACAAATAGATAAATAGATGGACAGACAAACAGATAGATAGATAGATAGATAGATAGATAGATAGATAGATGATAGATAGATAGATAGATGGATGGATGGATGGATGGATGGATGGATAGATAGATAGATAGATAGATAGATAGATAGATAGATAGATAGATAGATAGATAGATAGATAGATAAAGAGGTAAATAGATTTCAGAAGAAACAGTTAAACCGAACGACAGAATTAGAGGAGGTGGGTGGATGCTTATTCAGTCTAAGTTGTAAATAAGATATGTACGCGTTTAAATACGTATGAATTTGCGTGTGTGCGTAGGTATGTACGTACGTGGGGACATACGCAAATGTGTAAGAATGTGTGTATGTATGTATCAGAGGGATGGATGCAGATATGTAGTATATCTATCTATTTATCTAAGTATACATCTGCATGTCTGTCTCTCCGTCTATCTATCTATTTATCTATCAATCAATCTATCCATCCATCCATCCATCTATCTATCTATCTTCTATCTATCTATCTATCTATCTATCTATCTATCTATCTATCTATCTATCTATCTATCTATACACACTGCAGTGTACCTCTGGATGCATACATACATACATACATACATAAGAGAGTAAAAAGGATTGAGTGAGACAGTGAGAGAAACAGAAAAGAATCAAACAAGTTTGATGGATAGATAATAAATTGATGGTGGTAAGGCTGGTGGTGGTGGTGGTGGTGGTGGTGGTATATATATATATAAAACAGTACAGACGTAATAAGCCGGTGGGCGTGTTAATAACCGCCTTTTACACATGATTGACGGCAAAAACCACCAATGTGCATTGAGCTACTTCGTTGGTTAAGAAAACTTTACTACTTAGCATAATTTATTCTTGTGATGTAATGTTCTCATGCCTCTTTTAACATGAAAACGTTTCTATTTATAGATGGCTTGTGTGAGGTGTGTGTGCTGTGTGTGTGTAGATTCGCGTGTGGCGTGTTTATGTGTATGAGAGAGAGAGAGAGAGAGGAAGAGAGAGAGAAAGAAAGATTGGGAGAGACAGAGAAAGAAAGAGAGTGGAAGAAGGAGAGAGCGGGGGAGAGAGAGAGAGATTGTGTATGCGAGCATGTGTTGTTGTTTCTCTGTACGACTCTGTTGGCAAGTACGGTGGATGGGTGGGTGTGTGCGCATGTTCAGATGCAGGGGAGGGTGGCCATGGAAGGAATTAAAGTGTTGCAAGTTGCGAATGAAAATGGAACGAGACGTTGACGTAGAACGAAATGCATGAAGTGAGAGAGGTAAGTGGTAGGTTGGTCGACTGGTATAGAAACGGGGGTGGGGTTAATCGCAATACGTGTAATAGTAGTAGTAGTAGTTGTTGTTGTAGTAATAGATTTTAGAGTAAGTTGTAGCTGTGGTAGTGGTAGTAGTAGTAGTAGATGTTATAATAGTAGGAGTAGCAGTAGCAGCAGTATTATTATTATCCTTTTTCTATTTGCCCATTATTATTATTATTATTATTATTATTATTATTATTATTATTATTATTATTATTATTATTATCATTATTATTGTTAACATTGGTGGTAGTAGTAATAATAATAATAGTAAGTTGTAGTAACTTCCGCTAGTAGTAGTAGTAGTAGTAGTAGTAGTAGTAGTAGCAGCAGCAGTAGTAATAGTAGTAGTAGCAACAACCTGATGAGGAAGAAGCCTAATTATGAAGAACTACAAGTAAAGCTGAAGAATTGAAAAAGCAAAAAATTAACACAGCGATATAGGTAGGGGAACGGAAAGCCAAACAATGATGTTTGACAACTACAACAAGCAAAAGCACAACAAACAACAACAACAGTTACTACTACTACTACTACTACTATACTACCTACTACTAGTAACGCCACTACAAATAGCACCAATGTTTCAAGGGATGGCCAAGGTCGGAATTTTTTTAATGTTGAGATGTGTAGTAGATTGGTTCCGGCGGGAAAGATAAAGCTAAGTGCCAATCAATAAGGGATGGTGGTGGTGGTGGGGGACTGAGTGATTAATTGTGGCGGTAATGATAATGATGGTGATGACGATGACGATGATGACGACGATGACAACGACGGCGGCGATGATGGTGATGATGATGATGATGATGATAACCACGACGATATGCAAACGATGTTGATGATGATAAAAATGATGAAGATGATAATGACAATGGCGACGACAACAATGAGAACAACGACGATAAATAGGATGACAACGATGACTTCAAGAATGACAACAAGACGAGGAGGAGGGGTAGAAGGAAGAAGAAGAAGAAAAAGAGGAAGGAGAGGTGGAGGGCGAAGAAGTGGTGGTGGTGGATGAGGATGATGATGACAAGAGGGATGCAAAAGGACAGGAGAGGGTGGAGAGGATGGAGAGCGTAAGGAATATTAAATTTCTGCGGGATTTGAACTCAGGAACAAATATTGCAGGCTATTTGTCAGACGTACTCTTATGATTCTTTCATCCGCCAAACGATCAATAAAATGGCTAACGTACCAGTTATATACTGGGGCTGGTTTCATCATCTAACCCTCTCTCCTTCTAAATATGTGACTTTGTACTGGCGTTCGATGTTATTCAAAAACAGTAATGGCTGTGTGGTAAGTAACTTGCTTACCAACCACATGGTTTCGGGTTCAGTCCCACTACATTGCACTTTGGGCAAGTGTCTTCAACTATAGCTTCGGGCCGACCAAAGCCTTGTGGGTGTACATGGTAGACGGAAACTAAAAAAAGCCCGTCGTATATATGTATATATATATATATATATTGTGTGTGTGTGTGTTTCCCCCTCTTCCTCAGCATCGCTTGACATGCGATGGTGGTGTGTTTAGCGGTTCGGAAAAAAGAGACCGATAGAATAAGTACTACACTTACAAAGAAGAACAGGTCCTGGGGTCGATTTGCTCAACTAAAAGGTGGTACTCCAGCATGGCCGCAGTCAAATGACTGAAACAAGTAAAAGAATAAAAAGAATAAATAATGATGATAAATACAATTATGTCTTCGAAGTCGTTCCGTAGTTAATGCTGTTGCAAGAGTAACACTCGAACACACGAACACCGTGATCAGTGGACGGAGATTATCATATTTTATTCACTCTACACATATCAACTGTCCTCGGAAAGATGAAGGACACTTTTCTGCTTGTCTACATTTGAACTCAAAAAGATAAAGATTGCCATAACGTATACACTGCTAGATATGTATTTTTTTTCTTTTTCTGATGGTCTAATGATTTTTTTTTTACCAGTTCATGATTATATATAATTATGTCATAATAATGGAAATAAAAGGTGGTAAGGATAATGATGATAATGATGATGATGATGATGATGATGATGATGAGGAGGAGGAGGAGGAGGAGGATAAAGAAGAAGATGATGATGATAATGAGGAGGAGGAGGGGAAGGGAAAGGGGGAAGGGGGAAGAGCTAGCCGAAAATGGCGTAAATAATGCAGAAGACGATGTACAGAATGCTTTTAGAGGAATTTTACTTCAACATGTGTAACAGCTAGGTCATCTGTTCTGGCTGTCCAGCTTTAAGATCTACTCGGCACAGTCTACAGGGCACAGTCTACAGGGCACAGTCTACAGGGCACAGTCCCGATGTTTGATCTATGATCATTCAGGAGTATGAGGACTCCTACATCAACGAATGATCCCATCCCGCCACATTTCACCAATGCTATACCTAAGCTTGTTATCTGTCCATATGACGCCACGAAGGGGACAACTAAGTAGGGGTCACATCGTCGGTAAGGTTCATTTCGTGTGGGCCCTTCTCAAATTCTGAAAAAACAATTTAGGCAAGGCTGGTTCGTGCACTTTTGAGCTTGGGTTTCCGTACTGTCTTCTAGTTTTTGAGAATGGCACATGTGGTGCCAATGAACTCTCCCTTTCTTAATAAAGGATATTTCACTCATAATTCTGTCGACATGAGACGCAAAGTTGAATTCCACAGGAGTTGATTTTTTGTTTGATTTTTGAGCTGTTGAAGCACTACTACTACTACTACTACTACTACTACTACTACTGATGATGATGATACTACTACTACTATTGCAGCTGCTGCTGCTACAACAACAACAACAACTACTACTACTCTACTACTACTACTACTACTACTACTACTACTACTACAACTACTACTACTACTACACCGACATCGACATTTGCACCACCACTATTAGACGTTCACATGGTTACTGACCAGGACGAATGTCTAGTTGACATCTGAATGACTTATTCGTTGACATAGAAGTGCTTTCTTTCACCTGATACCCCGCTCCCATCCTGATCTACATGCTAGATAAAGCAGCCAGACAACCCGCAAATCACACCATGTTTGCCTGAAAAATGTACACATTGGTGCTGTTACCTGGAGTACAATATATCTTAAAGAAAAGAATGAACATCCAAGATAGTCATGGGTGGATTGTTTTTGAAGACATGTCTTCTCAATATGTGCTAACTTTGGATAAGCAATAAGACGTCAACAGCAACGGTGTGGAGGTCCAATGGCCCAGTGGTTAGGGCAGTGGACTAGCGGTCTTAAGAACGTGGTTTCGATTCCCAGACCGGGCATTGTGAGCAAAAACACCGAAGCTCCACGAGGCTCCGGCTGGGGTGGGTGGTGAACCCGGCTGTACTATTTCACCACAACTTTCTCTCACTCTCTCTTCCTACTTGTGCCACAAAGTAGAGGAACCATCGTGTAACCCACTATGGTGTGGTAAACTTTCAGACCCTAGTCTAGATTGCGAATCCTCTGTAACCCAGGATGGTTCAGCTCTCCACCCGTTAGAAGCCACCGTTTACGGAATGAGGAGAACAAGAAGAAGAAGAAGAAGAAGAAGAAGAAGAAGAAGAAGAAGAAGAAGAAGAAGAAGAAGAAGAAGAAGAAAAAGGAGGAGGAGGAGGAGCAGAAAAGAAGAAGGAGGAGGAGGAGGAGAAGATGGAAAAGAAGAAGGAGAAGAATAAGTAGAAGGAGGAGGAGGAGGAGGAGGAGGTGGGTTAGTAGAAGAGGCAGCAACGGTGTCAACAATATTGAAGAAGCCAGCCGCTAGGAGGATCCACGCATTGGCACCTGCCTAGTAGAAATGGCAGTCAAATGCTATTTCACACGTAAAAGGAAAGATAGCGAGGCAAATAGAAAAGAGTAGTCCAGGCAGAGACGAGATGTTCCAACACCTTTAATGATGGTTCTGCTTTGTCATCACTCAATATGAACCAAACAACAAAGACGACGACGATTACAGCAACAACAACAAAATCGTTTGCAACCTATTTATTTACAAAACTGGGACTTGCGCGCACGTGCGGGGTTTAGTTTATTTTCGTTATTCATTTATTTATGTATTTATTCAATTATTTAGTGGTTCATTTTTTATCTGTTTTATTTTAAGATAAATACAGAACGGAAACAAAAATATAAATAATAAAAATATTTTTGATTTTCCAACGGTGACACCGATCGATAATAATAATAATAATGATAATAATAATAATAATAATAATAATAATAATAATAATAATAATAATAATAATAATAATAATAATAATTATAATATAATAAAAATAAGAATAAGAAGAAGAAGAAGAAAACAATGTAATATAATAATAATAATAATAATACGATAATAATATAATATAATAATTAATAATAATAATATAATAATAATAATAATAATAATAATAATAAGAAGAAGAAGAAGAAGAAGAAGAAGACAATAGTAATAATAATAATAATATAATATAACAATAACAATAGTAATATAATAAAATAATATAATAGTAATAGTATAATAATAATAATAAATAATAATATAACAATAACAATTGTAATAATAATAATAATAATAATAATAATAATAATACCAATAACAATTGTAATAATAAAATAATAGTAATAATAATAATATTAATAATAATAATAATAACAATAACAATTGTAATAATAATAATAATAATAATAATAATAATAACAATAACAATAGTAATAATAATAATAATAATAATAATAATAATAATAATAATAATAATAATAACAATAACAATAACAATAATAATAATAATGAGTCTAAAGTTGCTGCCACAGCTGTTATTGTCGTTAGTTTTCTTTTCGAAACATGTTTTAATCATCTTATCCGTCGTTGTCGTTGTTGTTGTTGTTGTCATTGTTGTTGTTGATTCACCGACATGAAATTAGTTTCTACGTTACCTAATTAAGGTGCTCACTTTCCTTAATCAGATGAACTCAAAAATAATTGAATAAATAAATAAGCCTTATTCGCATCAAGTTCATCCCTGTGTTGCAAGTGAATGAAACACTCAACAATTCAACTGTGCTCCCGCTACCAAAACGTCATTGAAGAGCAAAGATGGCGACGGGAAGCAGGCCCCTCTCGCTGACTAGGACAGCGGCAGGGATACTACGATGAATGGGCGATTACGAAGCACATTCTTCATATGATTTCAAGCATGAATCAGGGATTATGTTCTTTAAACTCATCACCCTTCCCGTGTTTGACTTCAATGCTTCCGTTAAGTCTGTTCTGAATACAGGATTTTGATTGTTAGGCCGTTATACGTAGGCTTAATTTAAATACCTACATCATACAAAATAAAAACACGAGCCAATATTCTTTTTCTGGAACGTACACATCATACAATTGTTGGCGTCCTCCATAGTTACTGGTGATGCTTAGTGGAAGATGATTGTTGTTCAAATTTAGGTGCAGTAAATTGCTCATATTTCTATGCGGGCACTCCGTCGGCTACTGCGACGACTAGGGTTCCAG
>NC_043021.1:28455027-28502000 GCF_006345805.1 Octopus sinensis
ACGGTTATATACAAGCACGCGCCTATTTTTTTCTTAATGTGGATTTTTAGACGGTTATATACACAGACATATATATATATTATAAGACAGATAGCAATCAGTCGAGACCGACCATAACGTTGCCGCATATTCCGTGGTTTCGGTTACAGTTAGTTACCTATGCAAGTGTATCTTACCTTGTTCCATGTTCTGGTTTGTTCTGTTGTTAGCGTACTTCGTATCGATATTGCTGCTATTAATGATGATGATGGGGAGAAGGAGGATGATGATGTTGAATAGAAGGATGACAACGACGGGGATGTTAAACGGGAAATTACGAAGAGAATAAAGATAAAGTGATGTGAGTGAGAAAACGAAAGTGGGACAAGAATGAAATGAAGGTTTATATAGCGATATATATGTGTGGCTATATTTAGAATCATGCGTGGATCTGCATTTGAATGCATAAGCAGATGTGTGTGTGTTTGCGTATATATATATACTAGCAGAATTGCCCGGCGTTGCTCGGGGCTGAATTGCTTGAAAGTACTGTTAATGATTGCACTGAATTATGATGATTATTCAGGCAAATATTGAAATAAGCTTACGGTGGGAGATAAGGACTTAACGCCAAACGTGTGCCATTGCATTGTTTTGGGGGAACCAAATTTCTGATGAGCATTATAGGGGCACTAACTTTAAGTTTGAGAAAGTTGGTGGTAGTCCGGGGTGCTCAAAGGAATTGAGTACCTCTATTGGATAGTTGATGACGTCCTCTGGGTCAGGAGTTGTATCGATAGACTGATATACATCGACTTCCCCATGAATGAGTTTTAGCATTTCATCATTAATATGGTGAACAGTTTTATTCCTCGGGGCCAGTATAGCCTTTTTGCCAATCCAATCCATATTCTGATAATTAGCTTGTAAATCTGGGAACACTGCATCTCTGAGATCAGAAGGCGTCTTAACAATGGTACAAATGGAATCGATGGCAATATTACCATTTTCATCCCCTCGCCAAGTGCAAGGAGAGTGTGAGGAAATGCTGGTGATGTGATATTACGTCGCATATGAGCACGCATATTGGTGTGAAGTTTGAGAGTTACTTCCGTTTATTTAAAAAAATATGCATTAAAATGGAAAAAAATGATGGTAAATTATTTGTAAAATCATAGACTCATCGTAGACGCGCGCTAATACCCAGAAGGGCTCGATATGAATCACGACTATAAGATACCCGGTTTTGGTTAAACTGCATCGCAAAATGTGGGAGTAGTTAGGAATCTAAATCGGAGTAGACAGACACACAACCTTTCTTTTATATATAAATACATACATACACACACACACACACACACACACATACATGCATACATACATATACACATAAACCGAGTAAAAAATTCAGTTCTCTCTCTTTCACACATTACTCTCTCTGTCTCTTCACACACACTAACAGAAGCACTTCACTTACACAACATACTGTCTGTCTCCCACACTCCATCAAACACACACACACATACCACATGTACATCAATGAGTCCCATGCACGGTAACTTCAAAGGAACTTCCCTCGTCATACAATCGCTTCTCTTAGTCTCTTTCGCTCTCATTACTTATGTAAAAAAATAAAAGTTTTTTCTATGTGTGAAAGAGGAAGTGGGAGGCAGAGTGAAAGAATCACTCACTACAGTAAGTGAATTACTTTCATTTTATTCCTTGCCCACTGTGTGTGTGCGTTTGCGTGTGTGTAAACAGACTAAGAAAAGCATTTGACACACACACCAGAATTGAGTTTTCTGTAAATTTTGCTTAATTGGAGTTTAAAATTTAAAAACTGGACCTGGCATGACGCGATGCATTGTACTCTTAAAACTGCTAGGTAAATTGTAATTGAAGAAATCCTATATTGTAGATTTGTATAACTCCCAAAGGGAGGCAGATAAAATCTGCCTTTTATAATAAGATATATATATATATATATATATATATATATATATATCTAACATCTATTTCTCTCTCTTTTTCCTGGTTTTTGTCTCTGTCTATTAGTCTGTGTTTTTGTCTGTCTCTGTATATACCATAATACACACGCACATATACACACACACTATATATATACATACACATATATATATATCATGCATATATACATATATATATATCATGTATATATATTATATATATATATATATATTATATTAAATTGGAGATAAAACCACTATTAGGCAAATCAAACAATGTAAAACATAAGCCAACACATAAAATCAATTAATTTATATTATTTTAAATATATTTCAAAAGTATTAAAAGTTTAATAAAAGATAAGCAATAATTAATCTCTGAGCGAGATGTAAACAGTAGCAGCACGGCTTAGTGAAGTATATTTGCCATCTAAATATGGCTGACCCATGACCCATATGGGACGATGCTGCTATAGTATATAGCCCTAGGAAGACATCTCCTCCAGCTGGCTAACGACACACTGTCTGTGCCTGATCAGTATTTGCGAAGTGAAATCTTCGTTCCCATTCATATATATATATATATATATATATATATATATATATACATAGGCGCAGGAGTGGCTGTGTGGTAAGTAGCTTGCTTACCAACCACATGGTTCCGGGTTCAGTCCCACTGCGTGGCACCTTGGGCAAGTGTCTTCTACTATAGCCTCGGGCCGACCAAAGCCTTGTGAGTGGATTTGGTAGATGGAAACTGAAAGAAGCCCGTCGTATATATGTATATATATATATATATATGTGCGTGTGTGTTTGTGTGTCTGTGTTTGTCCCCCTAGCATTGCTTCACAACCGATGCTGGTGTGTTTATGTCCCTGTCACTTAGCGGTTCGGCAAAAGAGTCCGATAGAATAAGTACTGGGCTTACAAAGAATAAGTGCCGGGGGCCAGTGGCTCGATTAAAGGTGGTGCTCTACCATGGCCGCAGTCAAATGACTAAAACAAGTAAAAGACTAAAAGATATATATATATATATATATATATATATATATATATATATATATATATATAAATATAGGAATGGTATTATTAAAATACCATCACAAATGGTAAGCGAATTATCAGCCGTACAGGCAAGTTAATAAAATATACATATACAATATTAGATATGTATAGTATATATATTGGTAAAACGGTTAAGATAACAAAAGAAAGAGACCTCAATATTATGTAAATAGAGGAAATTTATCTATAAAATAATATGTTACATTACTCGATAGTCAAGATAAAACTCTGAGCCAGATAACCGAAGAGATGGCGTTGTGGATTCCCACTTCGGCATCTGAAACTCAGAGTTTTATCTTGACTATCGAGTAATGTAACATATTATTTTATAGATATATATATATATATATATAGTATATATATATATATATATATATATATATATATATATATATATATATATATATATATATATATATATATATATATATATACATATTTACATATATAATTATAATTATAATTATGATTATAATACTAGGGAATATAATTCAAACTTATAGGGAAAAATTCAATTTAGCAATTCCAAATCAAATTTCACAATATATAATATATATATATATATAATTAAGAGAAATAACCTCTGAGTGATTCAATAGTCAAATACTTTATCTATATCATATAAAAAAAATTTTGTATACGATAAATATTATTTTAAAAAGTCACTAAATTAAATAAAATTATAGTTTTATTTAATTTAGTGATTTTGTAAATCATATTTATAGTATATTTCAATTTTTCTATATGTTATAGATAGTCTTTCACTATTGAATTACATAATAGAGGTTTTTTCTCTTAATTATACACACACACACACACACACACACACGCGCGCGCGCGCGCGCGCACACACATATATATATTATAAGATCCAAGGCGTAGGTGTAGGAAGTCAGTAATTTTCGAGCAGTCCGTGGTAGGTATAGAAAACTACTCTCTGGAACAATAACAGTTCATTGATCAAGAATGTGGCAGGTTTTTCCCATATCGAAGTTCGATAAGCTGAAAAAAGTGTTTTTGTATCGGTCACAGTTAGCAACCAATGTTGCTATGAATGCGAATAAAAATCCGAATTGATACAATGGAGTAGGTAAAAGCCGGGCTGCATATGTTTTCTAGCATGCAGAACCTCGGATGTAGATTCCAGTTTAATGTTCATGACCTTTCCCTCGGTCAGCATCAATCTCATCTAAAGTTTCCTTTCTCCTTCTCTCCTTTTCTTATTCTTAACAAACTTAGGCAATTGTCCCCTCCCATATTTTTTACCTCTTACTTTTCTATTACCGTCCCTTTTATTTATTCATATGTTTTTCTATTTTGTGTTTTTTCACTCCGCTTTTCCGGCTTCACTTATTTTAAATTTCATCTCCGGCAAGTTGACGATAATGTAGCCATTTAACTAAAGTACCTTTGACCTCATATGTTCCTAGTATAGTAGCCTTAGTCGAATAGTTATTACTTCCGACGTTCTGCGAGCTGGGAAACATACGTGGCTTGGATTTATCTTCTGTATTCTCTCAATATATATATATATATATGTTTGTGTGTGTGTGGTGCGTATATGTGTATGTATTTGTGTGATTGTGTGTCTGTGGGTGTGGATATATATGTAGTAGCTATGGATTGTTTTTAAGCGAGAGAATGTGTGTGTTCGTTGTGTGTATGCGTGTGTCTTTGCCAATGTGAGTGTAACTTTACATTGAAAAGTTATATTCGCAAATTGTAAAATACAAAGTTTGAAAAATCTAATACAAGCAAAAAAGCTTGACAAATTCATAGGTTATTGGCATTCGGTGAAAGCAACCTTTTACCCGCTCCCCTTTCATTTGTATTTATTTTTACCATTCTCGAACAATGAAACATAGCATGATATTGGCTTTGACGTGTATCAGCTAGGGGGCTGGAATCTAAAGAAATTCTATATTAGTCAATTCCATACTGGATAAGATCAAAAAATTAGCGCTATTGCATCGAATATTACAATAATAATAATAATAATAATAATATAATAATAATAATAATAATAATAACAACAACAACAGCAGCAGCAGCAGCAGCAGTAGTAGTAGTAGTAGTAGTAGTAGTAGTAGTAGTAGTAGTAGTAGTAGTAGTAGTAAGAAGAAGAAGAATATTAAAGTGTACCTAAATGTCTTCCATGTGAATAGTTAACCAAGATATGAAAATTGTTAGGTAGGATCAATGAAGAATATTGGCATAAGATCTTCAGGAATTCGGCGCATCGCTGTTACTGCACATCTGCCGTATTGCGTGATCGTTCATCTCACCTTGTTACCATTTCATCTTTATTGCATCTCGATCTATGGTCTTACAGTTTTGTTGACTCCTGAGTCAGAGATCTGTGAATCTAAACAGTTGAGATGTAAAGGCACAGCGAGCATTGATGTTTGCTTTTGTTTTCTTTATCTGGCTTTTGTTTTTTGTTTTTGTTTTTTTTTCGTTTGATTATATCTAAACCAACGTAGTTTAAGCTAAAGTGCTAAAGCATTATCGTATTATATGGAAGGAGGATAATGTTATGAAATTAGCAGAAACATAAGCAGTACTTTCTCTCTCGCAACCCTCACACATACAGACACATGGAACATGGAACACACACACACACACGCACGCACACATGCATGTAAGTATGGATGTATGGATGTATGTATGTATTTAAGAATGTATATTCCTGTTGTTTTTCTGCGCTTTTTGACTAATTCAAACATGTGTGTGTGTGTGTGTAGTTAGATAGATATATGGTTAGATAGATAGATAGATATATATATATATATATTATATATAGAGAGAGAGAGAGGTTGGTAGACAGACAGACGGATGGATGGATGGCTGGATGGATGATTTGCGTTATTTCTTATTAGTGTTTCTCTATCTAGATGTTTTCACATTCGACAACCAAACAGTAACTGCCTGCTCATAAAGTGGGTATTCATACTTGCATGCACACACACACACACAAACACACACACACACACACACAAACACACACACACACACAAACACACACACACACACAAACACACACACACACACAAACACAAACGCACACATGTATATTAAAATTTACAAGAGTCGATTTATTCGAATAAAAAATCTTTTAACCATTCGAATGGAATCCCCAGCTCTGCTGAAGAATGATTAACGATAAATACATGTAAACCTACCAACATACATATATACAACCATACATACATTCATAATAGAAAGGAATACTGGTGGAATATACCAGTGAAGGCCTCAATAAAGTATAAGCACAACAGACCTGATATAAGGATTTGGGATAGAGAAGAGAAATTGTGCACAGTTGTGGAAATTAGCTGCCCAACGGATGTTAACATAAAGCTGAAGGGAAAAAGAGAACACATTTGCTGAACTATTGAGAAATCTGCAGTTATTCTATCCAGATTATAAGTTCAAGTTTATACCTGTGATTATTGGGGCACTGGAATATGTAACAAACTGCCTAAATACTAATCTTTAGAAATTAGGGTTCCCAAAACCAGAAAGGAGAAAACTATTTCGAAGGCTACAGATCCAATCCCTCACTGGAACTGTAAAAATCTGTAAAACTTTCCAGAAGTTTATCATTTAAATATATGTTTAGATATGTAACCATATGCATGCGAATACATACATAAAACATACCTACGCAAACACACAGACACACACACACATATATACACACACACCACACAACACACACACACCACAAACACACACACACACACAAACACAAACACACACACACACACACAAACACAAACGCACACATGTATATTAAAATTTACAAGAGTCGATTTATTCGAATAAAAAATCTTTTAACCATTCGAATGGAATCCCCAGCTCTGCTGAAGAATGATTAACGATAAATACATGTAAACCTACCAACATACATATATACAACCATACATACATTCATAATAGAAAGGAATACTGGTGGAATATACTAGTGAAGGCCTCAATAAAGTATAAGCACAACAGACCTGATATAAGGATTTGGGATAGAGAAGAGAAATTGTGCACAGTTGTGGAAATTAGCTGCCCAACGGATGTTAACATAAAGCTGAAGGGAAAAAGAGAACACATTTGCTGAACTATTGAGAAATCTGCAGTTATTCTATCCAGATTATAAGTTCAAGTTTATACCTGTGATTATTGGGGCACTGGAATATGTAACAAACTGCCTAAATACTAATCTTTAGAAATTAGGGTTCCCAAAACCAGAAAGGAGAAAACTATTTCGAAGGCTACAGATCCAATCCCTCACTGGAACTGTAAAAATCTGTAAAACTTTCCAGAAGTTTATCATTTAAATATATGTTTAGATATGTAACCATATGCATGCGAATACATACATAAAACATACCTACGCAAACACACAGACACACACACACATATATACACACACACACACACACACGCACACACAAATATATATATACTAGCAGTATCGCCCGGCGTTGCTCAGGTTTGTAAGGGAAATAACTATATAAGCATTTTTAGAGAGTTATAGCCAAAAAATAGGGGAAAAATGCATTAAAAATGGAAAAAAAATTAAGGTAAATTATTTTTAAAATCGTAGACACATCGTAGACGCGCGCTAATACCCAGAAGGGCTCGATATGACACGACTATAAGATACCCGGTTTTGGTTACACTGCACCGCAAAATGTGGGAGCAGTTACGAATCTAAATCGTAGGAGACAGACACACAACTTCAGTTTTATATATAAAGATATAAGCCACGTGGTTATATACATATACTTTGTTATATACACATTCTTAAAAGAAAATGTTATTTTGAACACAACATTTATAAAGAATAAAATATTTTTTGGTTTTTCTTAACCCTTTCGTTACTATATTTCTGACCAAAATACACCCCTTATGTGTTTCAATTATTTTCTAACGTAATCATAAATTTAGTCTGGTTTCATTAAACAACAATAACTTTTTTATTTATAAATATATTAATGTGATTTTTGGAAGATAATTTAATGAAATGTTCTCAACCAATTCTATACTATAATTTTTGTCACAAAGTGACTCTAATTGCAGGTAGATACAGGTAAATTCAACAAAATATAAAATTCAAATTTTGTTCAAACATCGCTATAGAAAATGGGTTATTAGCTAATATTCAATTGGGTATACAACAAAATTTTACGATAGAATTTGTTATTCTGGGTAACTTTCTGATACCCATAATAATATTTATGGCAAAATAGGCCTTAATTTCATTTAAGATTGTGGGAAATAACAAACTATCCTTTCTTTCGTTTTGTTTACATTTTAGCGTAACAGTTCGTTTCCGCCGTAATGATTTCAAATAGGCTCATTCGAAAAAGTAAAAAGAAATAGTTTAAGGCTTTACTCTTCTGGGAAAGTCTGTGGCTTGGTCCAGTTTCTTCAGAAAAATCACCGAAAGAAACAGTTTTTTAATTTTCACTCCATTCAGGTGCCAATTCATTTTCTTAATCGTTGCCGGATTCACTGTTTTCACTTTAATCGTTGCAAACTTGCAAAGAGAAAGGAGAAATTAGAGTGATAGCGTCAGTGAAACAGTTCGCTCCGTTTGTGTCTGTGTGCGTTTGCGTGTGCTGTAGCTCACACTAAGAAAAGCATTTGACATATACACCACAATGTGAGTTTTCTCTAAATTTTGCTTAATTGGGGTTGAAATTTTAAAAACTGGACCTGGCACGACCCGATGCATTCTACTCTTAAAAATGCTAGGTAAATTGTAATTGAAGAAATCCTATATTGTAGATTTCTATAAGATACAAAGGGAGGCAGATAAAATCTGCCTTTTATAATAAGAGATTATAACTGTTCGCTAGTGACCAATGAAGATCATCACTGACATGTCAAATAGCTGCAATGCTGGGTTATTGCACCAGCAGTTGTCTTTCAGCCGGGTTCGCGTCCGCCGTTTCATGTGACGCAGTGCCCGCCTACTCGACCTCGAATCTGACACTCAATCGCAAGCGATTCAAACCTAAAGTTTTAGTTTCCAGTGAAACTTGCACGGTCCCTGATTGATCGTTTCTATCCTACTGACAAGATCCGGAGAGCAAGATATGCTGTGCCAATATCAGTTGTATGCTCGGGAATCTGGGAGTAGTATGATCTCAGTTGCAAACTAAATATCACCAAATATGCAATGCTATTCCTTACCTATCTGGTTTTATATCAGAGTAACTTCAAGAAAAGCTAAGGTGTGCGTACATGAGGTATATTTTTTTAACCTACAGATATTTTGACTAACCAGGTTGGTCTAGTGGAGGTACCAGTGTCGTCGCCGACAAATCGGCCGTGCAATAGGTTTAACTGGATTCCATGTTACCAATAGCCCCCATCAGTGACCTCACAAGTAACTTGATACACACACGCACAATCACATATATTTTTATATTCGTACATGCATGTGAGTGTACCTGTGTGTGTATATATATATATATATATATATATATATGTGTGTGTGTGTGTGTGTGTGTGTATGTATATATATATATATATATATATATGTGTGTGTGTGTCTGTAAAGACAGAGAAAAAGAGTGAGAGAGAGAGAGAAAGTTAGAGATAGGTAAATAGATAAATAAATAGATATGGCTATATTTGCATATTTGCCTGTGTACTCACATATCTAAAGACGTATACACACTCACTCACACGCACTCTCTCTCACACACACTCACTCACGCACGCACGCACACACATATTTATCTGTGTCAATATACACACGTACACAGCTAAATAGAAGCACATACGCTGAGTTGCATACACACACTCTCACGCATACAAACACAAACATATATACGCATGTGTGCTTATGTGCATGCTCTTCAAGGCCGAGTCCCCTCATTCTTAACATCTTTGATATATGATAACATTCGTCCCAAGTGTATATGTGTATGTAGCATTTCTTTTATGGTCGGACATATAAGCATCGAATACATTTGTGCAGCAAAATGTCCTATATGCGTTTGTGTATGATATTATATATCATATATCTGTTTATACTAAATGTGTGTGTATAATATTACGGCAGACAGTTTTAGTTTCTGATGTGAATGAATATATTTAGATGGATTAAACTTATCCATTTTTAACATTTATTGCAAACTGTTACCTATATGCCTACATACATACATACATACATGTAAACATACATACGTGCGTGTGTGTGTTATAAGCTGAAACGACTAATATTTTGATATAATTTAGTACCCTCTGCCAAACGATACCCAGCTTAGCTTTAATTTCTCGTTGTTTGTCTATTACTTACGACGTAATATTAAATAACAACCATATTGTTTTTTCCCCCTCTTTTTTTTTTTTTTTTTTTATATTTTTACATTTTCGGTACAATGTAATATAATTGGTTGATATTCTAAACAAAATATTTGCTCAAAATATAATTTGTGTTCATCGGCTTCAGACATCTGAAAGATAACTTTAGTAGTTATAGTAGTAGTAGTAGTAGTAGTAGCAGCAGCAACAGCAGTAGTAGTAGTAGTAGCAGTAGTAGTAGTAGTAGTAGCTGCTACTACTACTTAGTAGTAGTAGTAGTACTACTACTACTACTACTACTACTAAGTAGTAGTAGCAGCTACTGCTACTACTACTACTGCTGCTGCTGTTACTACTACTACTATTACTACTGCTACTGCTGCTGCAACTACTACTACTACAACTACTACTACTACTACTACTACTACTACTACTACTACTACTATTACCACTACTAAATCTATTTCACTATAATTTGGCAATCATGCCTGTCCATTTGCTGAGGAGGTATGGTAAGCTCACTAAATTAGCTCGTAGCTGGTCGTGTATTCCAGAGATGCGTGTCCTTAATGCTCAAGCAAATTTGGTAGGAGAATAAACAATTTGTTAAAAATCTGTACCTTTGAAGTACAGATACAATCTGACAGATGGGGCTTCTACACAGTTTCCGTTCAATCAATTGCACTTACAAAATATACAGGCCCACCCAATGCTAGAGAAAACAGTATTTGCCTAAGATACAGTGAACCAAACCTAACTTCTTGACAATTTGGACATACTGCGTCTACACCACCAACACCACTACTACTACTGCTGCTGTAAATGTCCTTGCTTAATGGCAAATAAATCTATAACGATCTGCTTGTTTTCTCCCGCAAAATATATTTAAGGAGTAAGACGTAAAACTGAATAACGATCTCTCGCACAATCGTGTCATTTATTCACTATGTTCATACTGTGAACTTAATCCATCTATCGGATTAAGAACAAAAGTAATTGAAACTGAGCTGAACGTAGGTTCGGGGAAGTGTGGAAGTGTTTGCCGAGTTGATAACGTTGATTTAGGCTATAATAGTCCATTCGAGTCGAGTGCTGTTACGGAGGGGGGGGGGGGCAGTGATTCATTTAGTGTATCTTGCAGCAATTTTGTCTGATAACATCAATATCTGCGACTGATGCGTTATTCACAGCCTTTGATGTGTTTCAAAAATACTTTTGAACAGAGCAAATCCAATTGAGTTAAAAATGTTTTACAATGCAAATTCCGTGATGTATGTTCAAGTTTTAAAGGAAGCCTAACGGACGTAGTCCCAGCACTGATTCTGGTTTCACTAACAAAATATCTCTAGTACATGATACCTAGGTACATGATACCTAGGTACATGATACCAATAATGGTGATGATATATTTTTTCGCATCGTCGGTTTGATACTCGGAGCGAGTATTTGGGGCATGTCTTTCAGCGTCCGACCTTATTTCCCATCTTCCCAATATACTCAAGTAAAAACGGAGGGTTCATCTTACGATTATTCGAGTACTATTTTGAGGAGTGTTGCCTTGCTATGCGCTCTCAGCCTGAACGCCAAGAAAACCTAAGTAATCGCCAGTCTAAAGGGATCGTGAGCTGAGCAAGAGGCAGAGTCTCTCAAATGGATTTAGTTACAGAAAGTTAGCTGATAATATGATCATATGTAATCTGAGAATTAATGGACAGCGTAAAAGCAAATACTGAATAATAATTTAGTATGCCTTTTGAAAGGAAAAATAAATAGATAGATAGATAGGTGGGTAGATAGATATAGATATATACGTATATATACATATATATACAAATATAAATATAATATGATATGATATAAAATATGCTACATTTATGCACTATGTTGTCTAAGAAAAAAAAAAATATATATATATGTATATACGCATAGAAATGCATACATACATACATACATACATACATACATACATTCATACATACATACATATCTGCGTGTATGATAACATAAACGACAACGACAAGACGATCATCATTGGCCATATTCAGTTTCAGAGCCAAAAACAAGCAAAAACTTTTGATGTTGAGATCTTGAGACAATCATGTAATTGTTCCGTTTTTATGAATAAACTAGATATTCCTTGAAGAGAAAGGAGATCGGAAACACTTCTCATGTGTACATTGAGACGTTTTGAACATCTGAAAACATCTCATGTCTACATAGAGACGTGTTGAGGGTCAATACTGAACGGATATGTTTATTTATATTTTTTTATTTCTTATATTTCTCTTATTACTTCGTAACATATTACACTGCATGGTTATTAAGCAATAATTTTGCATGCATGCATGCGTACAGATAAATCTATCGATACATATACATGTCTGTGTATGTATGTCTCTATATCTCTAAATCATATGCATGTGTGCGTGTAATTCATTTATATCAGGATATATATATATATGTATGTATGTATGTATGTATGTATGTATGTATGTATGTATGTATGTATGTATGTATGTATGTATGTATGTATGGAATGGTGTCCGTCTCCTCGTCTCGATTATGGAGAAAAGCACGGAGTCTCAAGATTTTATGTTTTCATCGAAAATGGATGAAATACCATTCCTCGAAGTGATCTTCTTAAAATTTTTTTTAAGATATTAAGATATTTTTATTAACATGAAACCAATGGTAACATTTATACACAAATAAAGAAATCCTAGTCATCAATGCGGTGCTGAGCAGACATCCTTGTCTTTCAACATTCACGTATATATATATATATATATATATATATATATATATATATATATATATATATATAATCCTAAAGCCTTTATCTATTGCCCGGTGCAGGTGGAAGGAGAAAGAATGGAAGACTATGGCTAATGCACAATGATACGCTCGAAACTGGTCGGAAATGATTAATATTTCCCGGGAAACATCTGAAAAACTGCATTGCAATGAATATTGTCTAAGTCGCTATAAAGCCACAAAGAACTAGAGATGGGCCTTGTAGATTATCTTCAAAGGCTGAGAGCAAAGACAATGTCTCGAGTTAACGTTCCAGCCGCTCTGTATAACCGTCCCTGAACATGTCCACTCTATGGACTCCTCTATAAATCCTTGGCTGGATTGTGTATGTTTCATAAGAGGAACACATTAGAGTTAAAATAAGAAAAAATGTTGTAATACCTTCATACGTCGAAATTGACGGCATAATCTACCACGCATATGTGTGTTTGTGTGTGTGTGTGTGTGTGCATATACTTTTATGATCAGTCATGTAGAATTTCATGTTATTTTCTTTGCCATCTTTATTGTTATTAATAATTAAACAAATCCTATTGTTTTAAAATACCCAAACGGATAGAATTTGAAGTCACTATTGCAAAAACGGTTGATCAGGGTTTGATTTATGGAAGTTATGTTATCGATTCAGTCAAATTGATATCAACACTAATCTTAAGAATTAAAGGAAAATTCCGAAAGAAAATATAAGCTATCGGAGGAAACATCTACTTAGTATCACAAAGTCTTTGCGAACTAACGATAAGGTTTCTGCATGGTCATTCAACCTGATAATAATGACCGCAGATATCTCCCTTAAATCACACTCTACCATCTTAGACAAAAATACACTGGATAACGTAACCATTTAAAGAAAATGATGTGATATGCCCGATTGAAGTAGCTTTGATCATAAATCTGCTTTATCTGGGGCTGACCCAGGGCTAAACAAAAGCAGCATTTCAAAGCAACATGCAGGAAATAGCTGCCACATCTTCAAATTATTCCCAGGTTTTTTTTTTTATATAACAGAAAGGGGAGAAAATAAGTATTGAAGTCGTCGATAACTTACACCTAAGAAGAATGATGAGATTGCATCACGGGTGCGATGCAATCATTCTGGGTATTGTTGCTCAGGACGGACTTGAAGCTAAGCAATAACAACAACAGCAGCAAAACATGCAAGAAACAACAAAGCAAAATTCAAATCAAATCTTTCCTTACTTATTTAAAAAGGCAACGCTACATTAGTTAACACCCCGAGATAACTTATATTTGAATAAAAGGATGGGATTGTGAAGGTTGGAACACTATGTGCGCGTATGTGCGTGTGTGCGTGTGAGTGTGTGTGGGTGTATATATATATATAATATATATGAGGGAATATTATTCCAAACTAGAAATACTAAATCAAATTTCACAAAATATAATATATATAAATTAGAAAAAAAACACGTTTTATCAATTCAATAATGAAAAATTAAATTATACCATTTAGAAAAATTACATATTATAGAAAGACTAAATATAAAATAAAATATCTAACAATGATTAAGTAATGTGCATAATAATAATTTAATTTTTCATTATATATATATATATATATATATATATATATATATATATATATATATGTATGTATGTATGTATGTATGTATGTATGTATATCATTAATTAATAAATCTTAGGTTATATTTGCTGCTGAGATAGCGCGCGAGTGTGGTGGATTTTGAAAAGTTATAGCATATAGACTCGAAGCATGGTTACTATCGCTTCGTGACTATATGGTAGTCCTTGGCTATCTACTGAAGAGGCACGCCAGTTGTAAATAAATTTATGTTATTTACAAAAGATCGCCGAAACTATGAATAGTCCAGAAAGGAGAGAGTAAACGTTTTTATTTCTCTTTCCATTTCAGAATTACAACTATTAGTGGTTTGGAGTTTAGCTGCTCTTTCTAGTTAGTCGGATGTCCTATTATGGACATCCCTTATGTGCTTGAATGTATGTATATATATATATATATATATATATAGAGAGAGAGAGAGAGAGAGAGAGAGAGAGAGATAGAAAGAGAGAGAGAGATAGATAGAGAGAGAGTGATAGAATCTTCTAGTGAGGCAGGAAAGTAATCGAGGAATATATTTAGAGAGGGAAAAGAGTGAGGGATAAAAAGATAGGACAAAAGAAAGAGCGGTATAGTTAGGGATACAGAGAAATTAAAAAAGCAATGGGAAAAAAGGAAACCAGTAGCTGTGCTGAAAACGATGCTAGAGATAGAAAGAATGTATTATAAATGAGGATTATATATACATATATATAAGAGATTAAGACTGCGAAAGGAGAAGAAAGGAAGCTATGAAGGTGGCCCGACGGGAAGACTGGTTGAATAAGTAAATCTTTGAAGTCACCTCCCCGAAGCAAGAAAGTTATTGTAGAGGTCCGAGTCTTGGGTACTTTATTAGGTTGATACATGCCGTTTTTATGTAAGTTGTGTCTGTGTTAGTATGTGTGTGTGTGTGTGTGTGTGTGTGTGTGTGTGTGTGTGTGTGTGTGTGTGTGTGTGTGTGTGCATTCTGATATATATAAGTTAATAAGTATTGAGAAAGCCCAATATATACGAAGAATGAGATATATACATATTTAAGGGTATGTCAATTATTCACCTGGTGGCTACCATTGGTTTCATGTGAGAAAGCAGACTTTAAATGGAACTGAAAGAGTCCTACAAATATTCTATCTCACTAAATAAATACTTTCACTTATATTTAACCTACAAATAAAGAATTACGGTATACTCATAAATAAGTATGTGTGTGTCTGTATTATATATATATATATATATATATATATATACAGAGAGAGAGAGAGAGAGAGATACATATATATATATATATATATATATATATATATATATATATATATATATATATAGATGTATATATATATATATATATATATATGTATATATAATCTTCATTTATAATACATTCTTTCTATCTCTAGCATCGCTTTCAGCACAGCTACTGGTTTCCTTTTTTCCCATTGCTTTTTTAATTTCTCTGTATCCCTAACTATACCGCTCTTTCTTTTGTCCTATCTTTTTATCCCTCACTCTTTTCCCTCTCTAAATATATTCTTCGATTAATTTCCTGCCTCACCAGAAGATTCTCTATATATATATATATATATATATATATTGTTATATATATATAGTGCTTGAATAGGTTTACAGATATTTTATATTGAAAACAAGGAGGCAGTCAGAATTTTGAATAATTATTTATTAGCACTTTCGTTTGTTTAAACGAACTCTTCAAAACAAATATTAGATGTATAGTTATATATACTTATATACATGTAAAAAAAAAATACGTGTACACACATTCATAAGTGTCTGTGTATATGCATGTATTAATATATGTCCGTATGCATGTATTTATGCATGTATAAATGTATGTACGTATATATATATGCATGAAAATACGTGTATATGTCTATCTGTTTGTCTATCAGTTTGTATGTATGTATTCTTGTAAGTATGTATATATCTATGTACACAACAACTGAACAGTCTCAAAAGAAAGCAAACTCATTGAATGGTGAATATTAGACATGAAGTATTTTGATGTTAGATATCTATGAAATACCATAGGGACATAAAATAGATTGACATTACATTTGAAAAGTGTAATCGAAACCTTTTGACACAAGTCCAATTAGTTGCAATATTTGTATTCTTGTAATTTCGCAGTTTCATTTCGGAGTTGTGTTTCCGTATTTTCTTGAAGAATGTAGCTGTCTTTTACTGCGGCGATTACAATACGAAATTGTAATAAGAGAGAGAGAACAGGAATCAATAGACGAACGGAATGTCAAGGAAACTGTAAAAAGAGGGATTGGATAAAGAAAGGAGAATTAAACAGAAATGCTGTAGTAGTAATAATGAAATAGTTTGTTTGAATAGCTGTAATGGGCAGATTCATAATACAAAGAAACGGAAGGTACTGTTACAGGCGATGGGGGCGACATTTTGATATGTCAACTTGTTACTTTTGCAACATGGTAGTTGTATGGTAACAGAGATATTTGTTTACGATTTCTAGTAGTCCGATCGACAGTGGTTCTTGTTCATCCAATCTGTATGGCTTAGTGGTTTGGGTGTTGGACTCATGATCGTAAGATTGTGGTTTCGATCTCTGGTCCAGGTGATTCGGTGTGTTCTTGAGTGAAACACTTCATTTCGTGTTGCTCCAGTCCACTCAGCTGGCAAAAATGAGTAATCCTGCGACGGATCGGAGTCTTTTTCAGGTTGGGAATTTATGCGCCATGGAAACCGGCCCTTATGAGTTGGCATGACTCGACAAGGTAACTTTGCCTTTATTTTTTGTTTTTGATGCATGAAAAAGAGGAAAAATGAAAGTTACGCCCCTGGACCTTGAGAAAAAATGAAAGTTACGCCCCTGGACCTTGAGAAAAAATGAAAGTTACGCCCCTGGACCTTGAGAAAAAATGAAAGTTACGCCCCTGGACCTTGAGAAAAAATGAAAGTTACGCCCCTGGACCTTGAGGAAAAATGAAAGTTACGCCCCTGGACCTTGAGAAAAAATGAAAGTTACGCCCCTGGACCTTGAGAAAAAATGAAAGTTACGCCCTTGGACTTTGAGGAAAAAGGAAAGTTACGCCCTTGGACCGTCCCGTCTCGAATTTTGTGTCTTGTATTGTCACTTGCTCGGTTTCCGTGGTGTATATGTGACCTAAATCGCAATATCCTCCCACCTCCACAGCCCGGGGGTGGGCCCGTCCATCGCGTGGTTGCTCATTTACAACTGAGTTGGTTGTAATGAAGTATTCTGAACGAGAATACATCGCACTGCCCAGTCCGGACCGGGAATCGAAACCATGATACTGTGCGACATCATAACCACTAGGCAATGCGACTTCACATACAGGAGTTTACACGTAAACTAATGCAGTACAGTCACGAACATGAAGTATTATTTTGCTTTCGGTCTAGTATATCTTGGACTACAACATACGATTTATTCCTGCCTTTATTTCTAACAAACTTTTGTCTATGATATTTTGTGTAGACCGAAATCATTCCTTTTAAAGACGGTTTAAGTTAAGTTAAAGCTGATATTTCTATCAGGTCAAACAACTGCAAAGAGCAGAAAACCGTAATTTCTTTTACAATATTTTTCTGTTCATATTTGCCGATCGTTATATATATTTCGGTCTTCATATCATATATAATATATTTTACATATGAAAATACCCCCATGTATCTCTCTTGTTTCCATCCGTGAAGGTGCTTAATTAATTAAGCAACAATTAAGCAAACCGTAAAACAAAATACGAACAGCTCAATGACCATAAATATATTAAGTTTGAACATTTTTAGATAAATATACGACCACTGATGAAGAAGTTCGATCGTTTGTTTAAAGTGTGCCAATCAATTTATTGCCATATTGTCAAAATATAATTTACTAGCATGATATTCGTCCCTCATGTTTCTGAAGATTACCAGATTAGGATTTTTACTCTTTATGGTTTCCGAGGTAGTTTATTAGGCCAATATTGACATGAAATCCACGATTAAATTGGGTGGTACGTAATGACAGACTCAGAACCCAGTGAGACTTTTGCTTTCCGTGCAGCCCTTCTCTCTATAGTTCATTTCTGATTTGGAGTTTCGTCCTTCAGAATACACAACGCTAAATCAGTGAGCGATCTTCAGTCTTATGTGCTCCAGTTTAATGTTCTAACTTACATTTCTTGAGAGTGTCGTTCTATTTCCTCTTTAGACCAGCACATAACAGAGAGCCAACTGCTTGTTCACAATGGAAAATCTGTTTAAAGAGTCTGGGCGCCTAACAGTTCCTATGTTAACTAACAGAGGGACAGGGCAGCGAATTTATGTTGTTGCTATAGTGATTTTCTCTATACAAGCTCATAATGCGACTCAAATTGAAGTAGCAAAGTAGCAGAATGATTGCAATTGGAATTAACTCGATATTTGGAATTTCTACGGAGAAATTAGCGATGGGGTGTATGTGTTTGGTCAAGTTAGAAGAATTTGAAATGCATTCAGAGCATCGGCTCATGTCTAAACACTCCAATTCTGAACATTGTACATACATATGTTATGCATCCATGCATACATACATACGTACCTACATACATACATTCATACGTATATATATATACGTGTGTGTGTAATAGGCGTCTTTCAGTTTCCGTCTACCAAGTCAACCCGCAGGCATTTTGGTCTGCCCGGCTATATAATAGGAAACACCCAACATGTCGTACTGCGAGATTGAACCTGAGACCACATTGTTAAGGAAGCAAGATTCTCAACGATACAGAAATGGATTTATCTATCTATCTATCTATCTATCTATCTATCTATCTATCTATCTATCTATCTATCTATCTATCTATCTATCTATCTATATATATATATATATATATATATATATATATATATGTGTGTGTGTGTGTGGTGTGTGTGTGTGTGTGTGTGGTGTGTGTGTGTGTGTGTATGCAATAGTACCTCGGTTCTCGAACAACTCTGATTACAAATAAATCGTGCTGTAATCACGATTTATTCGTGATCAGAGTTGTTCGAGAACCGAGGTACTATTGCATACACACACACACACACACACACACACACACATATATATAAATATATATATATATATATATATGTAAATGTAAAAAAATACAAACTGGGACAAGAACGTGAAACATTTAGAAGACGATACAAAAAACACGGACGGGACATTCGAAGCCTTCAATCTTCAGTCAAGAACCGGATCATCTTCGCAATTTCGGCTGATTAATATATATATATATATATGCCCTACTACTTGCATATAAACTGTCTGATCGACATTAGAATGGAGGTAAAATGAAACAAACCTGAGAAGCATTTAGAACGGTTGGTTACGTAATTACGCATTTTTTTCTCTCATTTCATAAATCTGCACACCCACCGTCTATCATACCAATAATAGAGATTTCTAACACTGAGATACGTCTTCTTGCATCAGGTTGTGTTTGGTTTGTTACATCGAAGACTGTACCTGCTACGTACTCATTGTATTGATCACAGAAGTATGAAAGGTAAAGTCGACCCGGGTCGTAAAGAACGTAGAGTGACCTGACTAAACACTGGTCTTTGAACTGAGGTTAGTAGTAATCGTTAGTATACACTTGGATGACCTCAGAAACAGTGACTATGGACAGCCATTCATTCATTCGTTGCCGTTCGTGTTTTGTCCTGTCAGCTTGGCTTCATTCAGCAAGCCGAACTCTACTTAGTGTTTGAGACAACGTTTTCTATAAGTCGATCAGAAGAATAACCAGGAGTGAATATCTGTTGATGTGTGTTTCTTTGGCTGGAAAGTAGAATACAAGACGAGAGGAAAAGGTTGTGAGGCGGCAGAGCAAAACAGAAATAGGAAGGGAGAGGAGGAAGGCAGGGAGGGAGAGAGAGAGAAAATGAAACAAAAAATTGATGTTACATGGAGGAGAGAGATAGGAGTATGATGTCAGAGAAAGGGAGAGTGAGAGAAAGAGAGAGAGAGAGAGAGAGAGAGAGAGAGAGAGAGAGAGAGACCGAGTGACTAAATAGTGAAAGGGAACGAATATGGTAAAGAAATGAGGGGGAAAATGAGTATTGAGAAATGGTGGGTTAATGTGAGGGGGAGAAAAAGTAAAATGACGACATGGAGTTATTGAAAAATGAAGAGAGAAACTGGTAGAAAAGAGAGAAAAAGTGGGAGCTAAAGGAAAAGTTATAGTAGAAAGAAAAAAGAGAAAGAGAGATGGAAGTAAATGACTGGATCATGTTAGAGGAGGGGATGAGGATATACATTTTAGAAAGTGGGAGGATATTAGAATATGAGAGAAAAACGCGACGTTCTCGGCTGAAATAAGAGAAACGAATGGAAAAAAGTAAAGAGAAAAGCGAAAACGTTGTACGAGATTTATCGTTGGTTTATGTTTATATCTTTTTTATAATATAATTTTCATTTGATTTCAATTTAAGCGTCATATTAAATGGTTTAACCTGAACGTGACACCGTACTTCGTTTGTTAATTCAGGCTCATCAAGGAAGAAGAGAGTCTGTGCGCCTGTGGGTATAACAAGAGTTTAAATATAGCCTTTAGACTATTCAACGATATTAGCGGTGTTGTAGTAAGGCCATAAATAAACCAGGCACTGTTGTTGATTAAGGAATGACATCTCTGGAGCGGACAGTAACCATAAGTTTGCAGTATGTTCTCTTCTCGCGTACAATATTTTACCAACATAGAATAATTACAATGTATTGGCGTATATACGAGTCTTAACTAATATGATATCGTGGTTAGCAGATTCGTTTACTTGTACAACGACGCAATCAAATCGCACATAAATAAATAAATATATATTCTTCTTCTTCTTCTTCTTCTTCTTCTTCTTCTTCTTCTTCTTCTTCTTCTTCTTCTTCTTCTTCTTCTTCTTCTTCTTCTTCTTCTTCTTCTTCTTCTTCTTCTTCTTTCTTCTTCTTCTTCTTCTTCTTCTTCTTCTTCTTCTTCTTCTTCTTCTTCTTCTTCTTCTTCTTCTTCTTCTTCTTCTTCTTCTTCTTCTTCTTCTTCTTCTTCTTCCCGGACTCACGCCATTAGCCACAAAGAATAATCTCTAATTCGACCCTACTCTAAGCTACTAAGGATGCGTGTGGCAACTTGAAGATCCACCCAGCACACGCGATAGACTGGCGCTTGCACGGGCGCGAAAGCTACGTTGTTATCCTCATTACGTAAACGGTGGCTTTTAACGGGTGGAGAGCTGAACCATCCTGGGGTACAGAGGATTCGCAATCTAGACAAGGGTCTGAAAGTTTTACCAAACCATAGTTACACGATGGTTCATCTGCTTTGTTGTAGAAGTAGAAAGAAAGAGTGAGAGAAAGTTGTGGTGAAAGAGTACAGCGGGGTTCACCCCAACCCCGCTGGAGCCTCGCGGAGCTTAGGTGTTTTTGCTCGCAATGCCCGGCCTGGGAATCGAAACTGCGTTGTTAACACCGCTAGTCTGCTGCCCTAACCACTGGGCCATTACGCCTCCACTAAAAGCTGATGTTGAGGAGATCAAGAAAGCTTCATACTGGCGGCTCAAGAACTAAGCTTGTTTACCAGAAACTACAAGGTTAATGTCCGAAAACGATGCTGGCCTAAAACGTAGTTTCTACAACACATTTGATGAAACAATAGACCATGTTGTTTCGAGCTGCCCTGTGCCAACACTAAACGAATATAAAAATCACTGTGGTGGGGTAGGACAGTATTTACATTGGAAAATATGTAACCATTATCAAATCGACACTCCTGCTAACTAACATGAACACCATCCTGAGCTTGTGGTTGTAGGTAAAATGATCACCATCATCTGGGAATTTCCGGACAACGCCTATAGAACAATCCAGATAATTGACCAGGCGTTATTATTAAAGACAGGGAAGAAAATACTTGTAAACATACAGATGTAAGTGTACCTACTGATGAGAATACTTATAATTTGACAACCTTCGTAAATACAAGGAAATTGAATTACAAAAGATGTAGCGTCTTAAAGCAAGAACTATCCCTACTATTGAAGATGCTCTGTGAGAACTATTCTATCTCCGATCAGTGAGAACACCAGCGTAAAGATAAGGCGTAACACAAAAAGAAACATCAGAAAAATCGCTTCAGAAATTGGTAGAGGCTCTGAGACTATGCATAATTTGTTGAAAAATGATCTTCAGTTATTCCAATGCAAGATATCAAAAGATATCAAAAGCCACAAAGAAAACAAGAAAACAAAGAGCAAAGATTCTTCTGCGAAAGCTGAGAGATGGCAGACGGCCACCAGTACTGTACACAGATGAAAAGTTATTCAATGTGCAAGCGGGTCTCAATCCACAAAATGATTGTATATATGCAGTAAATAAAGAGGACATTCCTGTGGAACAAAGATTATTCTTTCGGCTGAAGAAACCTACATCCATAATGGTGTAGGCTGGTGTGACTGCAAACGGCATGAAAGCCCCTCTAGTCTTCATTGAAGAGGGTGTAAAAATCAACCAACATGTTTATTTCGACATGTTAAAGGATAAAGTAGTCCCTTAGGATTTTGCAACAATGAGGGACGAAGGTGTAACTCTCCAACAAGATGGCAAAACATCTCATACGGCTAAAGCGATCAGAGAATGGTGTCAAGAGAATTTCAAGGCATTCTGGCCGAAAAAGCTGTTCTCACCCAACCCACTCTTCACCCAATTTGAATCCGATGGATTTTGGTATATGATCTATCCTTGAGAGCAAAGCCTGGCTCAGAGCTCTTTAACCCCATTTGCGAAAATGCTGGGACGATGTCTCCCAAGTTGTTCCCAGACTCCCGCAGTTATTCTCCTTAATATATCACCTTAATTCATATTTGGGTTCTATTTGAGCTTATCTAAATTCGATCATTTTTGTATCGAGATGTTAGTTGAATAAATATGGTTACATTTCGTCTGATCACCTTATATATATATATATACACATACATATTCACACACACACACACATTTCTTTTACTTGTTTTAGTCATTAGACTGCGACCATGCTGGGGCAGTATGACTTTGTACTTGTGATTGTCCCCCATCCCCGCTTCACAATCGGTGTTAGTTTGTTTATATCCCAGTGACGAAGAATAAAACCAGTAAGAGACTTAAAAATAAATCCTGGGGTCTGTTTGTTCGACTAGGCAGTTCGAGTTGGTGCCCCAGCATGGACACAGGCCAATGAATGAAACAAGTAAGAGGTAAAAAGCAAACGGTAATTAGGTCATATGTAAAGCAGATTTCAGTATATCGTGACGTCACAGATGTAGCGATTTTTCGGTGATGCGATGAGAACCGGTAGCATCACATCCGACAGACCCTCAACGACTCACTAAGTGTTGACGCTTCCACACTTAGATTCCTCGATGCAAACCGCATCATTAGCATATGAATATTATTATTCCTTTATGTTAATACAACACAACTACTATAAAGTGTTCGTGAATAACGTAAGACAGCGCATCTTCTAAGAGTTAACTTAAGTAGAACGACATTTAAATGAATCAAAAATCAATATTAACACATTTAAAATTTGCTGGTAATAAAATTTGTAAAGATTGTGTTAAGTTTCACCGATTTTCTTAATAATAGCTCGATAAACTCAGCACAAACCGTTTCCACTTTGATTGTTATTAGATTTCTATCATGGAATTTCATAAGACAATACTATTATGTTTTAGCGTTCTTCTTTAATACATTCTTAGCTGTGTCAAATCAGAAATCAGCAACACTTGTGAAGATAAAAGCTGGCTGCGCATGGTTAAACAGATTTCTATTAAAGTGATGTTTAACACTATCAGACAGCTCATGCACGTAATTCTCAGAGGTTAAATGCTTGTTTACACATCTAATCTCAGATCATCGTTTGTAGCTTCCATGTTATAGCAGGCGACTGCGTTACCGTCCATTCGATGCATTCATATATCACACTCTAATAACTATTTGGTATTTCTCTAATAATGGGCTAATTGTGATTAAGCACGCACACACACACACAAACACACCCACCCATATATATACATATATATATATATATATATATATATAGATGTCCTTATCTTTAAAGAAGATTAGAAAGGCGGAGCTGTGATGTTTAAGCAACTCCAAAAGACATCTGAAGCGCGATGGGCGAAATGAAAAAGGAAGAGAGGTAATTAACTCTTCATAGACTCTGGTTACTTATCGATACTCTTCGATCTAATGCTCTCTTTGCTGTTAAGGTGTTTACATTGATTCCCTCATTTCTTTTTCGCCGATCAAAATATTCAGATTTATTCGTTGTCATTCACTGAAGCGATCGAAGTCACTGAATTGTAGCAGATAACACATCATTAAAGCTGTTTATGTCATGTGTACAATGGAGCCCATGAGGAAGCGTATACATGTTCGCTAGCCTCTCAGACATAACAGTCAAATCTTCTTCAAGTCATAACCTACAACTTTCAAACACGGTAAAACCCAGTGAAGGATGCAGCCTAAAATAGATATATCCCAAAATGTGTTGGGATAGTCATTCAGTTTGCACACGAGTGATCATAGCATTAATACTGGTTTTAAATTTTGACACAAAGCTAGCAATTTTAGTTGGCAGGAGTTTACTCAATTACATTGACCCCAGTGCTCAACTAATACGAGATCAGGAAATGCAAAGTCGAACTCGGTGGCATTTGAACTTAGAGTGGAAGACAGGAAGAAACGCTTAGCATTTTTATCCAGTACGATAACGATTCTGCCAGCTCCCTGCCTTAATAAGAAGCTTAGATAAAGGCTAACAACTACAACAACAATAACAGCATCATCATCATCATCAACAACAACAACAACAGCAACAACAACAACAACAACATTTGCATGATTTTTTCGGAGGTAAATAATGGTATATCTTCCGAGACCTTCAGTTTTCGAGAGCATATTTTATAATAATATTTTTCAGAAAACAAAGTTGAATGTGCTATTTTTTCCTCCTCTTAGATATATTATTCTGTACCGTCAAAGAAGTGCAGGCAAACCCAATCAGAAAACTCTGAGTTCCACAAAAAAGAAAAACAAATAAAAAAAAACACTGAAATAGATTGCTTTAGGCTTGAGGAAATTACTCTGTGTGTAATTTAGTTGAATCAACACAATAAACTGTAGACACATTTTCTGCACATTTTCTACAAGAGTAGTATCGATAAACTGAATCGATAGAGCGCCGGACCAAATGTTTTGCGGTGTTAAATTAGTGACCTTTACGATGTTCGTCCAGATTTGTATTATTGTTTCTGTATTAGAAATTGATCTATAATAATAAAGTAAACACTGCATAGCAAGAGGTGAACGAGCAATAAGCTAATATCGCAACGCAGTTTCAATCTTCATTTAATTATGCTTATTCGTTTAATATGTCACACACACAAGGCGGCGAGCTGGCAGAAAGGTTAGCACGCCGGGCGAGATGCATGGTGGTATATCGTACGTCTGTTGCTGAAAAGTTATTGTTGGAGTGTGTTCGTAAATTTCTATTAATTGTTATATTTCTTGTTGTGACTATTGTTGGACTTAGTATAGTTTTCTTTCGAAAGCTATTTGTGGGGAGAAACATGAATTGCCGGCAGGATGCTGAAAAATTCGTGTTTTTCGTCGGGGGACGAATCGATTGAAGGAGAAGCCAGGAAAATTGAAAGCTTAATTTTTGACAATGTTTCTGATGTGTCGGAAAGCGAATTTCCAACGTTACCAAGAGTTACGAACACCGATAGGAAGACAGAAAAAGGGACCATCCAAAATGAAGAAAAGAAAAGTTTTGCGTCAGCGGCTGGTGGTGGAACGCGACAACTGTCAGCTGGCATAAAAGAATTATTAAAATTTCAGGTCCATCACTCTTTTAAACGCAGAAGTGAAGATTTTGGTCAAGGTCTTAGCAAAAAGGTTGGTTATTGTCGCGAATAGTATAGCCGGGGAGGCACAGACATGTGCCATCGCAAGAAGAACCATTCAGGATACTCTCCATCTTATTCGCTATACCATAGAGAGGGTTGGTAATAAATCTGGCAAAGGTGGGGCATTGGTGCATTTGGACCAGTCTAAAGCTTTTGGTAGGGTTGACGATCGATACCTGGCGACTGTGCTTGCGCGGTTCGGCCTGGGCCTTTTGACTCAATAGTTCGGGTGAACGGTTTCCTTTCGAAGCCATTCTGCATCAGACGCTCGGCTCGTCAAGGATGTCCGCTTTCACCACTTTTGTACGTGATGGCTCTCGAGCATTTACTGCGAAGGTTGAGTGGCATCCCGAGAGAACCAGGACTAGAGGAGTTTGTTACGGCTTATGTGGATGATATCACTATCAGCGTAACCTCGGCAGCACGCCTACGTGAAGTGGGTAAGACTATTGAGGCTTACGAGAAGGTGGCAGGAGCAAAGATTAACCGGGAAAAGTCAGTCGGCTTGCAGCTCGGCACCTGGGTTGGCAAGTCGATGCCTTCAGACAGCGTTGTTATGCACTGGACGGAGAGACCGGTTAAGTTGCTGGGAGTTTGGTTTGGACCAGGCCTTCAGATAGAGAACTGGACGGAGGTATTGAGCAGGGTGGCTGCAGTAGTCAAGACCTGGTCTTGGCGGTGGCTATCCCTGAAAGGGAGGGCGGAGGTGGCCAATGTTTTTATCGCATCGGTCATTATCTACCGCCTGACCGTTGTGCCCTGTCCGGATTCGTGGTTGATCAGGTTGGAGAGACAGCTCTTTCACTTTTTGTGGAAAGGCAGGTCGCCACTTGTGAAACGCTCTGCCTGCTGTCAAAAGCCTTTAAAGGTGAGGCACCTCTGGATTCTCCTGAATAGTGAACGGGTGTGGTCCCTGCTGGCCAGACAAATGTTCCCTGAGTTGAAGAGTTTTCGCGAACAGGAAGCCTGGTGTTCCCGTAGACCGAGGTTGAGTGAATGGCATAAAGAGTTCTGTGAGGCCCTCTTGCTATTCCGGCGCTCGGGCAACGCCAGCGGTTGTGGTTCCACACGGATTTTATATAGTGGGTTGGTAGAGTCTGAATGCAACGATGGCCTGGGGTCGACTCTAGGCCTCGGATTTATTCAACTGGACAGCCTGTTTCACCGTACATTCGGGTTGAGAACGTTGGACAACTTCCAAAAGTCCTTAACCTGCCAATGCTACAGAGGTGCCTTGCCCGTTTGGGATAAGCTCGCAAGACATGGTAAATGTCAGTCGCCGACCTGTCCAAGATGCGGGGGTGGGGGACAGGGAAACCGTCCCTCACGCTATTGTTCAGTGTCCGGAGATAACTGAAATGTGGGCTTATGCTGAACACCTGTTGTCCGGCGAAGGAAAAGTATAGCTGTCGACTGAGTCAAGTATAAATATTGACCCATCGGGAGTTCTAACGAACGAAGGTAAGAATTGTTTTCTCACGGTTATAGCAGTAGCAAAAGAGGCAGTATGGAAGACTAGGGTAAAAGGAATTAAGGCAGGCAACTTTATCTCTGGCCACAACTTACGATCATTTTTTTTCTTTTCATTTGAAAAGGAAGCTGTGGCTGGAGAAGAGGTGTGTACGTTCCAAAATAGATGGAAGCATGTTGCACGAATGTTGTGCGTGCAAGGAACAGTGTGAATAGACGGGAAAAAAAGATACTTATTTCTTTATTACCCACAAGGGGCTAAACACAGAGGAGACAAACAAGGACAGACATAGGTATTAAGTCGATTACATCGACTCCAGTGCGTAACTGGTACTTAATTTATCGACCCCGAAAGGATGAAAGGCAAAGTCGACCTCGGCGGAATTTGAACTCACAACGTAACGGCAGACGAAATACCGCTAAGCATTTCGCCCCAGCGGTAGATCGGGGCTTGTGGGCTCGGAGCGTGGCCTGATCATCGCTTCATTTGTATTGTTTTTGTATTGTTAATTCCATTCGATTTTTGTATATTGTATCTACATTTTTGAAGTCACATTATATGTAAAATGATATCGCTTCACTTATCCCATCAGTTGTTCTGTCCATATCTATGTTTGGCCCCCGGTGGGCAATAAATAGGTATTTCGTCTGCCGCTACTTTCTGAGTTCAAATTCCGCCGAGGTCAACTTTGTCTTTCATCCTTTCGTGGTCGATTAAATAAGTACCAGTTACGCACTGGGGTCGATACAATCGACTTAATCCCTTTGTCTGTTCTTGTTTGTCCTCTCTGTGTTTAGCCCCTTGTGGGTAGTAAAGAAATAGGTATTTCGTCTGCCACTACGTTCTGAGTACAAATTCCGCCGAGGTCGACTTTGCCTTTCATCCTTTCGGGGTCGATAAATTAAGTACCAGTTGTGTATTGAGGTCGCTCTAATCGACTGGCTCCCTCCCCCAAATTTTCGGGCCTTGTACCTAGAGTAGAAAAGAATATATCTTACTCACAAGACGGCGAGTTGGCAGGATCGATAGCACATTGAGAAAAAAACGGCATTTCAATCGTCTTAAGTTCAAATTCCACTCAGGTTGACCATGCCTTTCATCCTTTCGGGGTCGATAAAAAAAAGTGCGATTTGAGTACTGGCGTCAGTGTTATCGATTCTATCCATCCCCTTCGAAATGTTTGGCCTTGTGCCAAAATTTGAAACCAGTTTATCAATCACACATGGTGGTGAGCTGGAGGAATCGTTCGCACGCAGGGCAAAGCCATAGCAGCATTTCGCCCGTCTTTACAGAAATTCATCTTGTTCTATACGTTCTAGATCGATGAAATAAAGTACCAGTCAAGTACCGAAGTCGATGGAATAGTCTAATCCACTACTTCCGTATTCTAGATCTTGTAATTTTATCTGGAACCAATAAATTTATCGCACATACTTTATCCACCCTTATTTCGCTGGCGTGGTGATGAGACGCTGCTATCTCTACAACTCGAGTGTCCGTCATTAGCAAGACCAAATAAGGTTGAAACTATATAATCTGGTGGTCTCAGCGCTAGCAGTGGCAGGGATTTATCACCCCGCCAGCAATATAGACAAGAGTACACTTTGCACCAAAAGCCAATATGAGAGTAAATATTGGAAAATGAAAATATCCATTGCCAAAATGATACTTGTTTTTCATTTATATCCGCATCCTCCTTCGGTAGCTGCTGTCGGTGGTGGTAGCGGTGGGAGATGCTTCCCTTTGAGTTATGCAGAAGCTACAAAACACAATAAACACTCTTCAGATTCTGAATCTCTCTAATCGATAACAGTAAACCCTAACCTCACACCTACAACGTAGTCAGTTTTCTGCTAGTGTAACGAATCAATAATGCATAGAATTTATTTCGGGTAGAAGAAAGGTGGAGTAAAAATTGGGTTCTCGGGTTGCATCATACAAGCGAATTAATTCCAGTTAATTAGTCAACCAAGCAAGAGAGAGAGAGAGAGAGAGAAGTAAGATAGAGAGGGACAGACAGACAGAGACAGACAAAGAGGGGTTGAGAGATAGAAATACAGACATGCAAATAGAAAGGAGGGAAAAAGATCGGGTGGGGAAGGGGAAGAAGAAAATGGGAAGGGAATGGTGAAGGAGAAAGGGAGAGCGGAGGAGAGGAGGATAGAAAGAGAGAAAGAAGAAAAATGGAGACAGGGAAAGAGAGAAAAGAGAGAGAGAGAGAGGGGTGTGAGAAAAAGAGGAGAGCGAAAGAGACAAAGAAGCAATGAATGGTACAATGACCGACCTGGAAGCGTTTTAGAGTTTCTTAAGTCATCAGTTTCCTTGGGAATAAACCAAAAAAAAAAAGTGTCTTGTAGGTAACTGAAACTGTTAAAAATAAAGAAGAGCCAAATCTCCCTCAAATCGACCCCTACTCTGTTACCGAAAAACTATTCGTTTGGATAATATTTACAGAATTACTGGGAAAATATTGAATGGGAGCCGCCGATGTGGCTCCGTGGTTAAGAAATTTGCCTCGCTCATATGTGTTTGGGGTTCGGTTCTTCTACCCAGCACTCTCAGCAAATGCTTACTACTATAAACCCTACTCGACCAATGTAAGGGAATCTAATGAGCGAAAACTGTACAGAAGCCCGTCATATATGTATGTGTGAGAGTTAGTGTGTATGTGCGTACGCGTGTGTATATGTCCCTCTTCTTGGTAACGGAGTTTGCTTTGTTTAAAGTGATCGTAAAGTAGCGGTTCGTCAAAACAAACTGATAGAATAAGCACCACATTTAAAAGTAAGTACGTTACTCCTCCCGAAAGTAAAGAAAAGTGCGACTGTTATCGAATGAACAATATTTCGACAATATTTCGTGTCTTCCACAGTCGCACTCTTCTTATTGTTTCTTTACCTTGGGAGGAGTAACGTCAATCCTTAAATATTACCAAAATGAAGGAGATTGAGATGTTTATTTTGAACTTGTGGAAGACACACGATGTGTAGAAATATTGTTCATTCGATAACAGTCGCACTCTCTTCTTCTTCTTCTTCTTCTTCTTCTTCTTCTTCTTCTTCTTCTTCTTCTTCTTCTTATTATTATTATTATTATTATTATTATTATTATTATTATTATTATTATTATTATTATTATTATTATTATTCAGTAGTTTTATTTTTATAACGTGCTTTCACTTCACTACCGAGTGCAGCTCTGTGTGCCTTGGGTATGTGCTGTGATTTGTTGTGATGCTCTGATGGTTATTGTATGGAAAGTGTTCTGCGTAGGATGTGTGCAGTGCCTAGTAGTGCAATTTTCTGTATGTTATATGTGTTTGTAAGTCCTGGTGTTTTTGTTATGTATTTGTCTGAATATTTTTTTATCATGCCTAATGCACCTACTATGATAGGAATTGCTTCTGTTTTCAGGTTTCACATTCTAGTTACCTCTATTTCCAGGTCTTTGTATTTTGAGAGTTTCTCCATTTCTTTTAGAGACACGTTGTCATCTGCCAGTATTGATACATCAATTAGAAAGCATTTTTTTTCTTCATGATCTCTGACAACTATATCTGGTGTGTTGGCCTTAATTTCTCTATCTGTGTGTATCGGCATATCCCAGAGTATGGTTGCTTTCTCGTTTTCTGTGACCTTTTCTGGTGTGTGCCTATACCATCTTTTTTCTGTTGTTATTCCATAATGTTGGCATAGCTTCCAATGTATGTAGGTTCCAACTCTGTCATGTCTGTGAATATATTCCTTCTTAGCCAGGACTGGGCAGCTAGAGATAATATGATTTATTGTTTCTTGTCCATCTCCACATATTCTGCAGTTACTTGTAATATTTCTTTTCATTACATGTTTTTGGTAATTTCTGGTGGGGAGGCTTTGGTCTTGTGCTGCAATTAAAAATCCCTCTGTTTCTGCTTTGAGTCCTGAGCTTCTCAAACATTGCTGGGATTTTACTTTGTCTATTTCTTTTGCGTTTAGTTTAGTGCAGTATTTACCATGAAGGGGCTTTTCTTGCCATCGTTTTATCATGGCTCGTTGCTGTTCTATTTTTAGTTTGGATTTCATTTGTTTTATAGCTTCTGTTGTTTCTTCATCATCTTCTTCTTCTTCTTTGTATTTATTAGGTGGTATGATTTCTTGTTTGTATTTGTCAGCTTCCTTAAATACTGAGAACAGTTTTTTGTTTTGCTCGTGTTTTGCTGCTATCTGGATCAGTTTTCCTTCCTTCTGAAGTAGGTATTTTTGCAGTCCTATGGTGGTTATTTTATAGTAGTTTTCCAGCTGTATAAGGCCTCTACCACCTTCTATACGTTGTATATATAGTCTTTCTATGTCAGATTTTGGGTGATGCATCCTAGATCCTGTCAGTATTTTTCTTGTTTTCCTATCTATTTTGGACAGTTCATTTCGTGTCCAGTTAAGGATATTGTAGCTGTAACTTATAACTGGGACAGCTAAAGTGTTGATACCTATTATCTTGTTTTTAGCATTGAGCTCTGTTTTTAGTATTGATCTAACTCGTCTACAATATTCTTTTTTTATTTTCTCTTTCATTTGTGTGTATTATTATTATTATTATTATTATTATTATTATTATTATTATTATTATTTTATTATTGAGTGAGTGAGAGAGCAGTGCATGCCATCAAAGTGACACTGGGGTAAAATATACGAAGCCGAGTATACCCATCATGATTACCCGTCTGATAAGGGTACATGCATCACAACCTTATGTGCGCGACATGGTGATCTCATATCAAGATAAACAGCGCATGACCTTGAAGGTGGGGCCCAGTTAGAATTTGCTTCAGGTCGAGTAGCCCATCCCGCTCGAAAGTTCCTGAATAAGGGTTGTTTAAGGATGTTGAACGAAACACCCATGTTTCCAGGGGTGAATTATTCAAACCCCAAAGAATCCCTCTCAACACATGGCTATGATGCTCCCCCACTACTTCTGCTCGTGATCACAGAAGCACATATCGTCAACCACTAAGGGACATGGTCAACTGGTTACGGTCAAACAACTGACAAGCAAATCTGTGGTATTTAGCAGAATATTTGCTGTAGCCCATCTTTTATACCAAGACAAAACAATGTACATGATAACACTTCCAATCAGTTAGGATCGGAAGCCATGAGAGCCACTGCCTGGTACTACATCAGGGCAGTTCGGGCCGGGGCCCATGGATAACTTCCAGAGGTTCCTCACCTGGCAGTGCTACCGAGTAGCGCTGCCTGTTCAAGATAAACTCTACCGGCACGTAAGTGCCGTCAACCGGGCCTGCCCGAGGTGCTGCCAGGACGGCGAAACTTTTCTGCACGCACTCGTCCACTGCCCGAGTATTGCTGACCTCTGGGTTTATGTCCAACAGCTACTGTCACGTATAGAACGAATCCGGCTATCAGCTGAATCCATAGGGAAGATTGCCTCGCCAAACTCCTTTAACCGGGAGGGCAAGGCAATTTTTCTTTGTCTAGTGGCTGTAGCGAAGAGGTGATATGGTGGACCCGTTTGAAAGGGCTAAGGCCAGACGCTTTCCTCTTTGGCCAAGGCTTCATCAATTTTTTCAAGTTACACTTGAAAAGGAAGATGAGAATAGAGAGGGAAGTGCTGTCTCGTAGCAAATTTATTGAAAGGTGGGTGAATGTCGGAAGAATGGCCAGTATGAACGGAACAATTCTGAGGATGCACCTGTAAAAAAAAGGTAATATAAAAGAAGAAAGGGGATCTCTACCCACTTTTGACCAGGCTCCCGTGGCTTTTATGGGTTTTTCCACGAGTAACCTTTCGAAGCGCCACGCCCTATTGGGAGTTTTTACTTATATTTTCGTTGTTTTCTTGCATTTTTACACGGACTTTTCAAACGGACAAAACCCTTTTTGTAACTTTCGTCCTGTATTTTGTCCTTACATGTTTTATTTGATTTTTGTTAGCCCTTTTGGCCAATAAACGAATTAATTATTATTATTATTATTATTATTATTATTATTATTAAAGCGGCGAGCACGGCTGGCAAAACGTTTAGAATCATTTCGTCCGTCTTCACGTTCTGAGTTTAAATTCCATTGACTTTACCTTTTATCCTTTCGGGTCGATAAAATAAGTACCAGCTGAATACTGGGGTCGATGTAATCGACTAAGCCCATCCCCCTAAATTGCTGACCTTGTGCCAAAATTTGAAAGCATTATTATTATCAGTGTGGCTGTCGTCGTTGTTGTTTTTGTTCTTGTTGCTGTTGTTGTTTATTATGGTGACCATCACCACCATTGGCCTTATCATCATCAAGGGCAAATATAATTCATCGAGCAGCAGTGGTGGAAATGCTAAATGTGCACTTTCAACCGCATGCGAACTGAAAATCCGTCGTCACCGATACAGGAAAACAATGACTGAAAAATTACTGGTGTGGCAGTTATGAGGACAGCTGAATAGAAATTCAGTATGTTAGATCAAAGTAGCAATCAGTGTGTCATACTTAATTCAAACGCATCACGGAAAGCCAACTGCTGTATTCATCCGGACATAATATCTCTTATGGACGTATTGTGTTAAATGACGTAGAACTATTAGAATAGTTATGAGAGCTCAAAATCTCTCGTGGAAGCGCCATCCAACCAAAGTACAAATATATGGGAAACTACCACCTGTGTCATCTCTTGTGAAAGGTAGAAGAGTCCAGTTTGCTGGACTTTGTTGTAGAGCTGAAAACGAGGCAATTTCTATTCTTCTCCTCTGGAAGCCATCTACTCGCGATACCAGAGGGCGTACACTCTCCTACCCTGATGTAATCTCCAGGGATACAGGCATCCAGCAACAGGACCTCCGTAATGCTATTTTGGACCGTGAAGTCTGGCGTAGCATAGTAAATTCCTTTGTCTCGACCACGGTCGAACAATGATGATGATGACAGTAGCAGAAGAAATACTTATTTCTTCTCGTTCTGTATTGTACGGCTACGCCTCAGTCCATTGCTGAGCGACTGCACTAACGTGAACGTTTTACCAACTGAAGAGGTTGCTAACCCTTTGGCGAAACTTTCAGTAAAGTGACTTCGTGAATTTTCACCCAACAGATTCACAACAAAACGAAGCAGATTTCGAGGAATAAAGAAAGAAAGAAAGAAAGAAAGAAAGAAAGAAAAGAAGGAAAGAAAAAAGAAGGAAAAACGAGAAAGATATGAGAGGGATATAGAATGACAAATAAGGGTTGTGAGGAAGAAGGAAAAGTGACCGAGTCCAGTACTAATTTTACCGACCCTATAGAGATAAAGATTGAAGCTGATCTCAATGAGATTTGAATTTGAACTCAGAGCGCCGAACGCCTGGGCAAATACCGTGAGATACATCTTTTTGCCATTTTAACTCTGTCAGAACTCATTATAATATAACAAACAGTAAAAGCTCTTGAGATTTCTACGAAATATACGTAAGTCAAATGTAATTTACTTACACAATGTAACCCCTAAACTTTTCCCCAGTTAACTCCGCAAGCTTTATTCTGATCGGTGTATTAACGTAACAACTCTATGTGTCATTTTAAAAATCAACAACAGCCGAAATCTCACAACAGCCGAAACCTTAATAACGTCAAAAACCACTCAAAGGATATGTTACATGCGATACGCTTTTGTGAATTGATATACTTGCTGGATATCCCAAAGGATATCAGTTCAGTTTACTTCATTATCGTATGATTGATGTGTTCTTTGATTCTGCAATGTTCTGCTATTCAGGTGGTGGCGCTTTGTTCAGTATTTAGAATTGCCATGAAAAAAAAGAAAGAGAAGAACATAGCCTGAACATTGGTTCATAGAAAATGTGACATGACATCTTCATTGATTGGAATCTAATATTCCTCGTCCGGTTCTCCTTCTAAAGATTCTATCTTCAATAATTCATGGAAGATGCGTTGTGTAGAGTACAGTTGAAGTATATTACAGTTCATTAATGCACTTGGTTGCAGCAGCCTGCTGGGATATATCCAGCGAACATTCTTACTGCACTCGTAAAGGTCTTACACATTTATACATGCACAGTGTGTGTATTTATAATAAAAACAATGAGATTGATGATGATGATGATGATGATGATAACAATAATTATTTCAAATTTTGCACAAAGCCAGCAATTTGGGGGAGAGAGGCTAAGTCGATTACATCGACCCCAAGTGCTCAACTGGTAATTATTTAATCAAGAATTTGAACTCAGAATGTAAGGACGGGCAAAATGCCGCTAAACATTATGCCCGGCGTGCTGACAATTCTGCCAGTTCGCCTAATAATAGCAATAATAATAATAATAATAATAACAATAATAATAATAGTAATACTAATAGTAATAATAATATAATAATAATAATAATAATAATAATAATAATAATAATAATAATAATGATAATAATGATAATAATAATAATAATAATACTGAGTCGCATGAGTACTGGAGTGGGAGAAATGTAAGATTTTGTGGGATTTTCTTATTCAAAAGGACAAGAAGTTATAAAATAATAGATCAGACAATTATAGATAGGATGCGAAGTTGCTTACTGATCGACCCATAATGCACGTTTGATCCCAGGATCGTGAAGTAAGAGGACAAAAAGCAAAAAAAAAAAAAAGAAAAAAAATTACAATACCCTAAAATTTGAAAAAGGAAGAATTTGGAGTATAAGAACCGTAACGGTCTTGCCCGTAATAATTGGTGCGCTGGGAACAGTAAGCAACGATATAGAGAAATGGCTGAACGGAGATTGGAATAGAATGCCCAGTGGTGCTCCTACAGAAAGTTTGTCTTTTAGAGACAGCAAGGATTATCAGGAGGATTCTAAGCACTTGAAAGGCAACTGAAAACTTGTGGCTTTCTAAGGTTACAGGCATTTAACCTGCTACCCACAGGAATAAGACAGAACCTGAGCCAAACCAGAATAATGATTGAGGATAAAAACAAAACAAAACAAAAAAAGAAAAAGGCAATGCTTTAAAATTTGAAATTTCCTGTATTTGGAAAATGAAAACTGTGAAGGTTGCGCTTGTAATGATTGATGCATTGAGAACTATGAGTAAAAACATGGAGACATGGTTGAAGGTACTTGGAATAGACTCTGTGGTAGAACTCCTGCAGAGATTTTGGGTCATAGGAACAGGAAGCATTATTAGGGGTGCGCTTGAAAGACTCTTAAAACTTGTGGATACCTAAGGTTACAAATAGTAACCCGTTACCCACATAAATTCTACCAGGAATAACAGTGAACCTGTGTCAAATCACCAATAATAATAATAATGTTAATTATAATAACAACAACAACAACAACAACAACAACAACAACAATAACAATAATAATAATAATTAGGTGTCTGATTGTAACCCGGGTGATCACCTCATCAGTACTTCATGTAAGAACCAGGCGAACGTAGTCATGCAATAACATAGGAAGATCAGTTATGTTTTTAAAACTGATCCAAAGAGGAACTTCGCGAATACAAGGTCTGATAGAGTAGCCCAGGGTCAATAATCTGACAGGGTCAATAATAAGTGATTTGACTGAAGAAAAGAGAGGTTCAACCAATGATCCGATCGTTCCCGTAAACGGACGGTGTTTATTCCATACCATAAGTTCTGCAATACATGCATATATATATATATATATATTATATATATATATATATATATATTATATATATATATTATATATATATATATATATATATAGAGAGAGAGAGAGAGAGAGAGAGAGATAGAGAGAGTGAGAGAGAGTGAGTGAGTGAGAGAGAGAGTGAGTGAGTGAGAGAGGATAGGTAGATAGATAAGATTAGAAAATATGGCTATCGTAATTTATAGATACATATACCTATATATTTGTGAGCATATATATATATATATATATATATATATATAATATTATATGTAGAATGCCTAAAGAAAGGAGGAGTGACAGTGATTGAATGGTTGGTGAGGCTTATGAATGTTTGTTATATGACTGGAAGAATAGCAAAGGACTGGTGCAGAGCCTGTATAGTGCCACTTTTCAAGGGGAAAAGGGATGAATGCGAGTTTGGAGATTTTAGAGGTGCCTCTGTTGTGTGTGGTTGGTAAAGTGTAAGGGTGAGGAACAAGACAGATAGTTTACTGGGGGAGGAGGAGGAGTGTGGTTTTAGGAGTGGAAAGGGGATATAGAGATCAAATATTTGTAGTAAGAGAGATGTGTGAACAGTTTTCAGCAAAAGCAAGTGAGATGTATTGGGCTTTTATGGACTTAGAGAAGGCATGTGACCGAGTGGATAGGGATGCAATATGATAGGGGTTGCGGTTGTATGGAGTAGACTGTTGAGAGCTGTTGAGAGATTTTGTAGAGAAAGAAGGGCGTGCGTTAGGGAGGGTGGTGAAGTGATTGGTTTGATGTGAAGGTGGATTTAACACAGGGTTGTGCAATGTCTTCACGCCTGTTTAATTTCTATATGGATGGTGTGGTGAGAGAGGTAAATGCTAAACCCTTGGTAGGGGAGCCCCAATGAAGGGAGAAAATGGAGAGAAATGACAGGTGAGTCAGTTGCTGTTTGCTGATGATACAACACTGGTGGCGAATTGGTAAGAGCAACTGAGGGGAGTAGTGATAGAGTTTTAGAAGATTGTGTGAGAAGGGGTGAAAGTGAATGTAGCTAAGAGTAAGGTGATAAGATGTTCGAGAGATGGAATGGCTGGTACGATGGATGTGAGTAGAAATGGTGAGATGCTAGGGGAGGTAAGTGTTTTTAAGTGTGACGGCGGATGGGGCGATGGTGACTGAGGAGGTGGGATACAGAGTGAGGGAAGAGAATAAGACAATTGGAGTTGTGAAAGGTATGCTGAAAGATAAAATGTTGAGTATGCAAGCGAAAAGAGGTGTGTATGGGGGGCGCTTTGTGTCGACAATGTTATATGGTGGCAGAGCCGTGGTGGCTGAGAGAGAGGGAACGGAGGCGACTAGTTGCGTTTGAGATGAGTTGTTTGAGAGCTACGGTTGGTGTGACAAGGATGGACAGGATGAGGAATGAGGAGGTACGAAGACGATTAGGAATGAGAGAAAAACTAACACCCAAATTGGATAAACGAATGTTGACGTGGTTTGACGTGGTTTGGAGAGGAAGGTAAGGAGGGTGATGGAGGCTGAAGTGGCAGACCTCGGTTTGTGTGGATGGACGGAGTGAAGAAAGCTTTGGTGGTCAGAGGTGTTGGAGTGAGAGAGGTAAGAGAGTTTATAAATGATAGGAAAGTTTGGAGAGTATTTGTGGACGAATGAGTGAATTTTGATGTTGCTCAAAGGCGTACGGAGCCAGCATGATGCGGCGGGGGTAAACAAGCATATGCTGTCGGGCCCCGCTGCTGATACTGGGGGTTGCGCTCTATGCCTTGACCCGAGCATAGAACGGGACTCGCCCCTTTGAGCAGGAAAATGAACGGAATGCGTTGTGTGTGTCTTGCTGTGGATACTCCCTCCTACAAAAATGGAAAATACCTATGTATTTGCAAAGCTACAATCATACGAGAAGTCAAGAAAAGAACAACGGCAAAATGGCATATAAAGAAACGTTTTTTGTTTTCATTAACAATCCAGCCTATAAATACAATATGTATTTCTTATCAAATGAGCCATCCTTTCCAATGGAGATTTCAAATGGAGTAACAGTCTTGGAATCTTGGTGCAAAATTTTGTCACGTTTGAAGTGTTAGAAAACCTGTTCCTTCTTGAAGTGTTTGGAGCTGTCTCTTGGGTTTCTGACATCAGCTGCACATCTTTAACACGTCCCTGCATAATGTATTACATTTTGTGAAAAGCTAGTCAGTGACTATGAAGAAAGAATGTGGAAATGGTAAAATAAAGCATTAAAGAATATTTCACGTTGTTTTAGCTTCGTTAGTAAACAAGAATTCATCTCATTTTCAATATTGTTATTTATTTACACCTTTTTTAAAACATGCAAGCAAGCACAGAATCAAATACACAGAAACACAAAACAACACACACACATGTATATATATATAATATATATTATAGATATATATATATATATATATATATATATATACTATATATATATATATATGTGTGTGTGTGTGTGTGTGTGGGTGTGTGGTATGTATATGTATATATGATGAACTCTCCAGTCGAAGACGACGTATAAGAGTTCAGGGATTGCCGAAGTATAGAGGCACATAGCCTAGTGGTTAGAGCAGCGGACTCGTGGTCGTGGGATCGCGGCTTCAAATCTCAGACCGGGCGATGCGTGTGTTTATAAGCGAAATATCAAAGCTGCATGCGGCTCCGGCAGAAAGTAATGGCGAACTTCTGATGACTCTTTCGCCACAACTTTCTCTCCTCATTCCTCCTGAATCTAGCAGCGCACCTTCGACGGACCGGCGTCCCGTCCAGGTGGGGAACCTATACGCCAAGGAAACCGGGAAACCGGCCCTTATGGGCCAGGCATGGCTCGACAAGGAACAAACAATAACAACAGCAACAACGACAATTTCCGAAAGACCTATACAACTGATTTGTTTGTAGTGATCAAACGTTTGTGCCACAACTCCATCACTGCCTACATCGAATTAGCTAATATATATATATATATATATATATATATATAATACACACACACAAACACACACACACACGTATATATGTTTGTGGTCTCTCTCCCCGCACCATTGCTTGACAACCGATGTTGGTGTGTCTACACCCCAGTAACATAGCGGTTCGGCATAAGATACTGATAGGATAAGTACTAGGTTTACAAAAAATAAGTCCTGGGGTCGATTTGTTCGACTAAAGGCGGTACTCCAGCATGGCTGCCGTCGAATGATTGAAACAGGTAGAATATAATAAAAGAATAAATAAATAATACATATATATCTATATATATATATATATATAATTATATAATATATATATACAAATATAAACAAGAGCAAAAGAAAATTATTTCTACGCCAATATGCTGATAACAGACTTTTAAATCGTCGATTTCCACATATTATTATACCCACTACAGAATTACGTTGTGCTGGAATCGAGGAAAGCTAGCCAGCAGAATTTTTTTTTAAAGTTCGTTATTTCTATATTGAATCAATTTCGGAATTAATCTCATAATAGATTTTTTCCTCTCAGTAGAAAATATGAATAGAAATACTTACATGCGCCCATGGAAAAAAGAGCAGAAAAAAAGTGGGTATATAATAATATGTGGAAATTGAGGATTTAAAAGTCTGTTATCAGCATATTGGCGTAGAAATAATTTTCTTTTGCTCTTGTTTATAAGTTGTTTATAATTTTAACCTGTAAAGGTATTTTAATATGGTGCCATTTTTTTATGAAATGTTTTCTGTAAGAAAACTTCATTGTATATTAGTTAGTAGTAGTAGTAGTAGTAGTAGTAGGTATATATATAAATATATATATATATATATATTTGTTGCTAAGATAGAGAGACGGATGGCACTGCCTATGACAAGGACAAAAGGGATCATGTGATCATTCTAACACGTCACAGCACTGTTCTCTATTCCAGAGCAGCCTGCTGTTCAGGCGCAGCTGTGACTATGTCGTAAGGAGTTTCCTTCTCAGCTACATGGCTCCAGATTCTCTCCCACAACGTGACACCTTGAGCAAGTATCTTCTACTCTGGTCCGGGCTTGATGAACTTTGTAAATGTATTTGGTAAACAGAGGCTGGAAGAAGCTTGTCATGTGCCCCAAAGTAAACCTGTTCTAATTGAACTCAACCTTTCTAGTATATATTATATATATACATATATATATATATATATATATAATATATATATATATATATATATATATATATATATTATATATATATATATAATAAAACGTTTAAATATTTGTTGTGCAAGATTTTTTATGTGAAGTCGTGTGTTGAAACAGATATTGTTATATTTCGGAATGGTCATTTTGCCAGTTTAGCCAATAAAAACACACGCACTATATATTTGGTGTTATTTTGCTTCAATGTTATTTATTTTTTACATTAATCTTAATCTTATTTCGGCCAGATAGAGATTTAAGCATGCACAAATGAAGACATACAATAGAAATACAAAATGGCTGACGGTTAGTAAGGAAAGACACAAATAAGTGAGAAGAAAACAAAGGACCACTGATGTGGTCACAGGAGTGTGACAAAAGAACTCTGGCCGAAATAAGATTAAGATTAATGTAAAAAATAAATAAAAAAGCAAAGTAACACCAAATATATAGTGCGTGTGTTTTATTGCTAAACTGGCAAAATGACCATTCCGAAATATAACAATATATATATATATATATATATATATATAATATATATATATTATACACACAATAAATCACAATATATGTAATATAATATATATATAACATAATGTATGTAATATATATAATATATATTATATATATATAATATATATGTGTGTGTTGTGTGTGTTGTGCGTGTGTGTTTGTGTGTGTGGTGTGTGTCTCTGACAACTGATGCTGGTGTGCTTACGTTTCCGTAACATTAGCGGTTTGGCAAAAAGAAACCGATAGCATAAGTACTAGGCTTACAAAGAATAAGTCCTGGGGCGATTTGCTCGACTAGAGGCGGTGCTCCAGCGTGGTAGCTGTCAAATGACTGAAACAAATAAAAGAATACACGCAGACATGCATGCACATATATGTATGTTTGAGTGCATTCGTATACATAGACATACATGCATATAGAAATAATTCCTATATACATCTACACTACATATGCATACACACGCATATATATATATATATATATATATATATATACATATATATATATATATATATATATATATATATCTATATATATATATATATATATATATATATAGAATATATATATATATATATGGCTCAGTGGTTAGAGCGTCGAGCTTACGATCGTGAGGTTGTGAGCTCGAATCCCGGACGGGCTGCGTGTTGTGTTCTTGAGCAAGGCATTTATTTTACGTTGCTCCAGTTCACTCAGCTGTAGAAATGAGTTGCGACGTCACTGGTACCAAGCTGTATCGACCTTTGCCTTTCCCTGGATAACACTGGTGGCGTGAGAGAGGGGAGGCTGGTATGCATGGGTGACTGCTGGTCTTCCATAAACAACCTTGCCCGGACTTGTGTCTAGGAGGGTAACTTTCTAGGTGCAATCCCATGGTCATTCATGACCGAAGGGCGTCTTTACCTTATATATGTATATATACACATATATATATATGCAATATATATACATATACATATATACAATACACTAATGCTGTAGGGTAACCAGGCGTTGTAAATCTGGAATTATTTCTACTTCCCTCTTTTACTTAGGTGGCACGATGTGTATGATCCGAAACTTTAGATCCTTTTCCAATTAAGGCTGTCATTATCTTTTTCGTATATTTTCTGGGCGTGGAAGCGCAATGTCTCAGGGGTTAGGGCGGCGGACTCGCGGTCGTAGGATCGCAGTTTCGATTCGCAGTCCAGGTGCTGTGAGTGTTTTTTGAGCGAAAATGCTTGAAGCCCCACTAGGCTCCGGCAGGTGGTGGTGGCGAACCCTGCTGTACTATTTCACCACAACTTTCACTCTTTCAGTTTCTGTTGTACCTGTATTTCAAAGGGGCCAGCCTTGCGTCACACTCTGTGTCACGCTGAATATCCCCGAAAACTACGTTAAGGGTACATTTGTCTGTGGAGTGCTCAGCCACTTGCACGTTAATTTCACGAGCAAGCTGTTTCGTTGATCGTATCAGCTGGGACCCTCGTCGTCGTACCCGATTGAGTGCCTCGACGATTTCCTATGCACACATTTTTGATAGTTGCTATTTTCTTTCTTTTTACTAATGTTTTATTACCACCTTTTGTACCTTTTTTTTTTACATATTACTCGTTTGTTTCATTATATCATTGTATTCTTCGTTTGCTCTGTATATATGCGTGTTTAGTTCATTCACATTGTTACATCTCCTTGTCTATCTCCTATTGCATGTTGCCACCGATAATTTTTGATAATTTGCATTACGAGAATCTATTTTGAGCATTTAACACCATTTGTTTGTTTTTTTTTCGCATAATATTGAAAAACGCTTCAACAAACAATCCTAGGAGTAATTTGCCGAAATGAATGTATGTTTTACAAAGCATATAATACAACATGTTTTCCGCACACGTGCACTCATACACAACATCACTACATTTTGGTTGTAGCCGGTTATATTAAGTTATGTTACGTTAAGACGATTACGGCATTGTTTCAACAAACAATTATGTAAATCCCACTTTAAATGTATAAAATATGATACATGTTTTCTATATTTTATTTGTATTATATATATATGTATATATATAGGGAGAGTTAACGAAAGAAACAAAAGACCAAGACAGGTGGTGTACAAAGCAAACAGATGTATTAGTATAACGTTCAGGAATAGAAAAAGTTTTTTACGTTTCGAGCCTACGCTCTTCTACAGAAAAGGACACAGAATAAAACAAGGAGAGAAAAAAATGTGTGTAGTGGCTAACGATCTATCATGGCGTCTATCATATATCCGAAAGAGAAGCACATTCTAAAGCATAGAGCAGTAATCTATTTATAAGTATTTCACACTATATTCGGTCACACAGTGACCAATATAGACTCGGATGCTTATATATAAATACTCTTTTACTTCTTTCAGTCATTTGACTGTGGCCATGCTGGAGCACCGCTTTTAGTCGAGCAAATCTACCCCAGGACTTATTCTTTGTAAGCCTATCGGAGGTCTTTTGCCGTAAACACACCAGCATCGGTTGTCAAGCGATGTTGGCGGTGACAAACACAGACACATAAACATATATTCACACACACATACAGACATATATATATATATAAACTTCTTTCAGTTTCCATCTACCAAATCCACTCACAAGGCTTTGGTCAGCCCGAAGCTATAGTAGAAGACATTTGCCCAAGGTTCCACGCAATGGGACTGAACCCGGAACCATGTGGTTCGTATGCAAGCTACTTATCACACAGCCACTCCTACGTCTTGTTATATATATATATATGTGTGTGTGTGTGTGTGTGTGTGTGTGTGTGTGTGCGTGTGTGTATGTGTGTGTGTGTGTGTGTGTGTATGTGCGTGTGTGTGTGTGCGTGTGTGTGTGTGTGTTTTCATTTGGATATAATCGAAAATGCACCAATACTAGTTATTTAATCGACCCCGTCGTGAAAGATTTCATCATCATCATCATTGTTCGACCGTGGTCGAGACAATGGAATTTACCATGCTACGCCAGACTTCACCGTCCATCATGGCATTACGGAGGTCCTGTTTTTGGATGCCTGTATCCCTGGAGATTACATAGGAGAGTGTGCGCCCTCTGGTATTGCAAGTAGATGGCTTCCAGAGGAGAAGAGTAGAGATTACTTCTTTTTCAGCTCTACAACAATGTCCAGCAAACTGGACTCTCCTACCTTTCACAAGAGATGACACAGGTGGTAATTTCCCATATATTTGCATTGGTTGGGATGGCGCTTCCACGAGAGATTTTGAGCTCTCATAAGGAGGCGAGTGTAGGTTCCATCCAACCGCCTCTCAAGCTTCTTTGATAACGTCCAGGTTCCTGAGCCATATAGTAGAACTGGTTCGACTGTGGCTTTGAAGATTTCAAGTTTGAAGTCTCTACTTAGATTTGATGACCAGATGTTATGCATGTCATTACAGGCTGACCAGGCCATACCCTTTCTAGTTAGAAAGTCTTTTCCAGATGATGATATGTATGAGCCAAGATATTTATAATCAGAAACCATATTTAAGAGGCGCATTGTTGAGAGTATGGATGATGCAATCACTGTTAGACAGGCACTTGTTTATGTATTCAGTTTTGGCCTCATTGAGGTAAAGACCTACACAATTTGAGGGCTTGTTCAAGAGATTGTAAAAGAGACTGGGCATTGGAGAGAGAGAGACACTGATAAGAGCGATGTCGTCAGCAAAGTCAGTGTCTGTCAAGTACTCAGCTGGGTGTCTGGAACTTCTTTTTGGTTTTATTTCAAAGCCCTTGCCAAAGATTTCAAGTTAGTGGCTTCAGATTTTGGCACAAAGCCAGCAATGTTGGTGGAGGGTTACTTTGCCTTTCATCCTTTCGGAATCGAAAGAATGAAAGGCAAAGCCGACCACGGCAGTACTTGAACTCAGGACGTAAAGACGGACGAAACGCTGCTAAAGGTTTAGCTAGGCGTGCTAACGATTCTGCCAGCTCGCCGCTTTAGATAGATGAAGTATTCTATTTTGCTGAAGGCCTTGAAATTTTGTGGGAGGGGACTAATCGATTACATCGTTCCCAGTGTTTCACCGGTACTTAATATATCGACCCTGAAAGGATGAAAGGCAAAGTCGACTGCGGCGGAATTTGAACTCGGAACGTGAAGAGGTGGTGAATTACCGTTAAGAATTTCGCCCAGTGTTCTAACGATTCAGCCAGGTCGCCGCTTTAGCGAGATGAAATATTATTCTCTCATTGTTTTTATCAGCATTTGAAAGCGGTCATTTGAAGATTATGCCTTAAAATGTGTTTCGCTCATAAACACACACATCACCCGGTCTGAGATTCGAACCCACGATCCCTCGACTGTGATTCCGCTGCTCTATCCACTAGGCCATGTGTCTCCACAGCTCAGTGCCTTACGAAGTTTTAAATATTGGTTTCAAATTTTGATAACAACGCCAGTAATTTCGGGAAATAGTTAAGTCTGTTACAGCGATCGCAGTGCTCAACTGGTACTTATTTTATCGACCCAGGAAGGATGAAACTCACAGTCGACCGCGGCGAAATT